>NW_027395768.1:0-258701 GCF_047715665.1 Aspergillus karnatakaensis
CCCTAACCCTAACCCTAACCCTAACCCTAACCCTAACCCTAACCCTAACCCTAACCCTAACCCTAACCCTAACCCTAACCCTAACCCTAACCCTAGAATCCTCGTAAAGCAAGATTCTGAACCTCAGCGTTAATCTATACTATTTCCGCGATCCTTAAAAACAGCCCTTATTTCCTTATTAGGTTCCCGAGTCTTGAATACGCTGATTCAACCAAGCCTATAAGAAACCCCTTTCTCACAGATACTTATAAAAGAAATTATATATATATACTATCTAGTAAACTAGGAACTAGTAGGGAAATAGTAAATAAAAGAGTATCCTTATTAAGTATACTACCTAGTATACCTTAGAAAGGTATATAAGATAATATATAATATAAAGAATATTTAAGGATACTTATTACTACTATATCTAGTCTTACTTATTCTTTATAATTAATAATCTATTATTATTTAAAGTTATCTTTAGAATAGTAATATACTTATATAAACTACTCTACAAGTATCTTATATATAAGATACTTAGCCTTGTCTACTTTAACTAAGCTTAACTTTAACTATAACTAGTCTTTATACTAGTTAGATATAAAGTTATTTAGAAAAAGGATTAAGTAAGTTAAGTTAAGTGTTGCGAGCTTATGAGAGGTTACTAGGGTTAGGAAGATGTAGAGAGGTCTGTTCTTCCGTAACAGTATAAAATATAAGGTATTTTAAATATTAAGAATAATATATGATCTAAATAAAGAAGGATATAATTTACTATTTTAAAAATATTAATATAACTTAAATAAATCTTAAATAATTTAAAGAAAATTTTTATCTTTACTAATTTTTAGGAAATATATATAGATAGTAAGTAGCCTTACCTTTTATCAAGAAAGACAGGCATATTATTTAAAGTTTTTAATATTTATATTAATCTTAAGACTAGTATCTTAAAGACTTTATAACTACTAAATAGATTATTATCATAGGATAATATATCTTATTATAAAGCTTATATAATTTTTAATATATTTCAAGAATAATCAATTCTTTTTATAAATTAGCTATTATACTTACCTAATTCAAACTTAATTAAGAATATATAAAATTAAATAAAAGAGATATTCAAGTATATTACTAGATTAAAATTAATAATCTTAACTATCTTTAAATAATTATTAAAAAAACTATAGTTTGTTATTAATATAGATATTCTAAAATACCTAATTAGTAAAATAATAATAAGGATCTAGGTAATATTAAATATAAAAAGTAATTATATAAACTTTTAAAAAATTACTAGCAAGGTTTAATACCTTAAAAATTATATTTTAAGACCTTATATATATATAACTACTTTATCTTTTTAAGTCTTGTTTTATATCTTTACTTAATTAATTATTATTTATTTTATTACCATTTTACCTGGTAAAATATAATAAGTAAAGATATTAAGCAGATTTATATTCTTACTTATATATGATATATTATATGGCCAGAGAGGGTACTTTTTAATTATAATTATACTTAATTTATAAGCTACATAACTTTAAAAATTTAGTATATTAGAATTAAATATTAAATCTAGTTATCAAAAAAATTAAAAGTAAAAAACTAGCTAGAATAAAAAAAAGTTAGATTATTTACTAAAGTTAATTAATTACTTCGTAACAAGAAAAAATAAAGCTGTAAAGAAATAGTACTATAACTCTGCCTGCCCTGTGGGATAGAGTTTATATCCTGTATCTGATACTATGCTAACTATTTATATAACCATGCCGAGCTGCAGCCCCGCGCGTAACAATACAAAAGAGAAACCCATGGTTGATAGCCGACATTTCATGTTTCACAGACTATGGCTTGGATAATACGACCCATGGAACCCAAATCCGATAGCAGAATCACACACAGCACGCCCAACCTCTAGCATAGTTCGTGCGTCCAAGCAGAGAAGATAACTTGTGCCTGTGTCTCCATTAAGAACAACACTCACAAGATAGCCCGCATCTTCGGCTTGTTCTTCGCCGTCGGGGATAAAGATGGCCTCTCCGGGGGTATGGCGGTCCTGCTCCCATAGCCAGGACTCTTGCGTTTCCAGGTCGATTTTTGCAATTGCATCAAAGAAGGATGACTAAAGTTGGTTGGTGAGCTCATCAGCGAGGTGTAAAGGAGGATTAATCTCATAGGCGGGATAACTCACTTTTCCCTGATTAACAATGTTATAGACATATCGGGTCTTTCTTGTCTTGAAATGCGGGTTGATCGTTGGCAGATCCCCGACACAGTCATCATCAATTCTCAACATTGGCTCTGCCTGTGGAAGACAGGTAGATCCAGATGTCCTCTCCTCGGTGGCCGTGTGGCTTACAGAAGGCAGACGATAGCGAACCAAGCTGGGGCGCGAGAGCTCACTGCCATAGTACCTCGTCACATTGGGACCGGTGGAGGCCATGGTATCATAGTATGCGCGCTGGATCATCTCGTCTGTGGGATACTGGATGATATCGCAAATAACGTCGGTGGACGCATCATGGCTCGTCTCCTGCCATGCGTTGACAGTATGGAAGCTGAAAAAGGCCGGACTCACGTAGGTAGCGACGACGCCTTTGCCGTGCAGCCGGTCCACGACATACCATCGAGCCTGCACATTGTGATCAAAATGCAAAGCGTCTGCTATGTTTCTCTCCCAGAGTAGTTTGAGCCCGCCGGCGCCATAGAGGGCGGGCCAGATACACAGAATCACATAGTCGGTGCTGAGGAAGAACGAGTGCAAGTAGGCAGCCTTGACATCGGGACCTGTGATGGTTGCGATGATCTCGGTCTGCCCAGTCTGTGCGGAGGTCCTGAAGATGCGGTACGTTGCGTATCTGCCAATGTCGAGATTGTAGTTGTATGCGTCTCCTGTTGCCGTATCGAACTCTGCGTGGGCGCAAGAGAGCGGCCCTTTGAGGTCGGAGTGCAGGTCGCTTTGGCGGGTTACTCCTATGGGCTCCAGTGTCTCGGGGTCGATCTTGAGGGAATATGACTTAGTCTCTATAGAGAAGTCTCTGAGAGGTGGGTAGTATCCTACATGTTTCAGCACATTGGCATCGGTCAACGAGGTGAGGCTGCGGAATCGAGAGCCATCAGGACGCGCTCGCAGAATTTCCGGCACACCAGGGGCCTAACGTGTTGTCCGGTCAGAGAGTCAGAAGTAAATTGACCAGTCGCTTGGAGAAAAGAAACAGCTAACATTAGCATGTAGAGTGACGCCGGCATTGACAAGCCCCGGGTCCTTGGAACTGAAAGGCGCATGGAATATCGACTTGACCTTCCGGAAGATGCTCTCACAGGGATCCCTCTTCTGCCCAAAGGTCATCCCCTTCAATGTGCCAGACTTTCGCGCTTCCTCAACAAGGGCGTCGACTTGCCCTCGTGAGTTGTATAGCACCTTACACGTCCCCGTAGTGAACTGGGGCACCAGCTCAAATCGGTGCACGAAGGAGAACCCGTCAAACCAGTGGCTAAGCTGGAAGTGGCTGCCCTTGACTTTGTACGTCCCGGGACCAATTCTGTACAACGTACCGGCGAGCTGGTTCGGAAGGGATCCAACGACCTGGAGCTCAACGGGGGTGCGCGTCTCGGCCATGGCTTCGAACTGGGGGAAGATAATATTGCTAGTCAGCTAGCGAACGCTCGCCAAGTGTCAGACAGGAGCCACCAACACCTGCATCATTCGGCCAGTCCCTGAAGGGTGCTCTGAGACCTTCTTGGTGCGCCATCTATGTCTGCGCGGGGGGTGTCAGGCAGAAAGTAGTGAAGATAATGTATAACGAGGCGAGTAAACTCAGAGAAGACTACACAAAAAGGTAAATACCAAGTAGTGCGACTCCAATAAGGATACCAACGATGTCCCTTCCCCACAAAGTCCTGTTGATTAGGATAAAACACGCCGGCTAACGTGCGCTCCAAACTCGGAGTCTTTCTCCATGGCAGCCAGGAGAGTTTGAACCCGTCGGTCGGCGACTTTTCTTTTGGCCTAGAAGCTGTCGGAATTATGGCGGGCATTGTTGATTTCTGGCGGCTGCTCCGCTAGGCAGGCAGAAAGATTCTTAGTGATTACTTCACACAGAGAAAGCCTTTCAAAGTATAGTGTATGGGAATCGTTTCCTTTTGTTCGCGTGTACTCCATGGCCTCATTGCTGGCTCTTGCAACGATGTCAAAGGATTCACAGATAGTCCAGGTTTCCAATCCAGACCCGGAGGTAGACCGGGTGACCAGGATCCCACTGGATCTCGGTCAATACAGGGTCGCAATTGCAATCACTGCGGCCTGTATCTTTACGGGAGCCGGGTTACTACCAGAGATCCTATATCTCATATTGCTCAAGGTTGCAGGGCTTGAACCTTGGATAGGTACGGAGTACTCCCTTCTCGGGACCGAGTGGAGGAGAGCTAAAAAGACGAGCCCTACAGTATTTACGATACTCGCATCCGCAATTGGCGTGTTCAGTGTCCTGACTCTGCTTCGCCGGACCTGGGCCCTCGTTCGCTCCGACTCTACCTGTCGACCGACTGGCAGCAAGCGGCACCATGTGAGTCAAGTTGTCATCTATGTCGCATTCAACTGGCTAATACAATCATCTGTCCGCGGGCATAGCTCGATTATTTCCAATGGAACTTTTTCACGGGGTTCTGTTACATCGCGGCCCTGATGATCGCGGCGATTAGCACGAGCCGGCGCGAGGACGACAGCGTCGCGGACACATCGACTCGACTCATCAGTCTGCCCGTGCCAATGCTGGTCCTTCAAGTTAGCAGCCAGTTGCTATGCGCTTGCGTGATGAACCGGATGCACGCCCGGTATCCGTTCCGCGTCTCGTCGATGGACAGAACAGCGCTGGTGCGACCGGGGGTCTACACCATCGTCGAGGACGTGCTCGCGGTGGACGGTGGGCAAGGAGAGGAATATCGCCGACTGCTCGATGCTCGATATTGCTCGAGCAGGGGGATTCGTGTTCTACTTGCGCGCCTCGACTTGGCTTGGGGCCTTTCTGGAGCGATCGTGGCGACGGGGCTCATCACTCTCATCGCGACTCTCGCAAGCAGGGATACGGTATTCCTCATTGGTGGGTCCATATATCCGGTGTTCTGGGGGGTATTTTGCTAATTCTCTGATTTTGCTTTCTTTCTAGGCTGGCTGGTACCCTGGGGTTGGGCCGGACTGCTGGCTGTGGCTACGCGATGGATGTGGAATATTGCGCTCATGCATGAAAAGGGTGAACACTATGGGAAGAGGTAGGGCGTGTGTCATATGAACATCGCCTTGGCTACCTGGGCTAGCACTTCTTGTAATGCGAGCAAGCTCATCATAAGATTCTGGGGAGGGGGTGCGGAGTCCCCGGCGGCGGTTCCTGGGAGTGGGAGAGCCCACGAATGGACAACTGAACTGAACCAGTGCTTGTGGCTAGATGAGGGGTCCCGAATGTAATTGGTAGCATGCAGCAAGGATCCCGGTCCTGTCTCGGTGATAAAATGGCCAATTGGTTAGGGTTATTCCGGCGGCACAGTCGGCTTGCATGCGGAGTGATTCCTGGGGTCAGGAAATCACCAAATCAGCACGCCAGGCGTTTCCAGGTGGGAAATGAACAGTCGGCCCCGTCATGCCCCTTTCGGGAAAGGTACCATTGGCCGCATAGACCGTCGAACAAGCCTTGCCTAGAAATTGGCTGGCGTTCCGGACCACCTGCCTTAGCGGCGCACCGATGGTTGCCCCGCGCTTGTTGGGATTTATTGAACGAACGTTTTCTACCCAATAGAGTCTCGCGCCAGGTGGTGGTGTTGGAGACCCCAGAGCGGTCATTCCGGGCAATGTTAGCGAGACCAGGTGCACTGCACCGCACTGCAGCGCGCATAAAAGGTCACACCACCGCATCCAGTGTTTCAGAGCGACAAAATTTAATACCACGATAGCAATGGCAGAAGAATCCGTCGAGGCTCAGTTGCGGTTGGCGTGTGAAGAATGCCACGCGCGCAAGATCCGTTGCGAACTGTCCGCAGCCACCAATGGAGGTCGCTGCAAAGCATGCGCGCTGAACCAACGACAATGTCTCTTTTCGCTTCGGAGCAGGACAGGGCGACCGCGAAAGCAGCCTCTCTCTATCTCCTCTAAACCCCACAAAGCGTCGCCTTCAACACGGCACCACCGTCCTGCCGCGGAAACTGGTCCATCTGACCCCCAGCAAGCCTCCCTGGCGCAGTTGGGCCCAGGGCAGCACATGGGCAAGAATTATCAGCAGCACACCACTGGCGGGCCCCTGCATGACAGTCAAGGGCGCATGTGGGGCCCTGACGACGCTGGGTGGAATAATGGATCTACATGGCAGGCACAGGAGCCAGGCCCTGGGCTTGCATCCCCTCCAGTATCCTTTGATACCTTTCTAGCACCTGATCTCCGCGGCTGGGATACTCTTGGCCAGTTGATCATGCATGGGACGGGTATCGATTCTCTGTCGGACCGCTCAATCGACCCGATCGTCCTGAATGAGACCGACGGAGACGGAGAACAAGGCTTCCTGGATGCGTTGAAACTGTATAGCGGACTGCACAACACCTGCAAGTCAACAACCCTCGATCTCCTCACCGAGGCCGACTGTTACAAGGTGCGAGTGATATGCAGACTCTTTGATGAGCTGAGTCAGGCGGCGCATGCACTCCAGGATAATACTTTGCATGCATCGCCGACGGTGCGCTCCGACATGTCCGAAGCCAAGATCATCGCGGTCGCACTCGGCGAGGCCATCCAGGTGTGCATCGATATCATCCAGCACAATTTCCAAATCCACCAATGTACTGCTACCACCAATCTCTCGGAGCAGCAGCAGCGTCGCCCTGCGAGGCCTGACTCCCGGAATAATCAAGTGACTAGAGTATGCATCTGCCTCGCCGACGTGGACGAGAAACAATTGGGCGTTCGACAGAACGGCCTTGAGCTCCTTATCTGTTTAGAATTCTCGCTGATTCGGTTCCACCATGTCATGTCCAAGGCCGAGTCCCTGGATGCTGGCCACCCAGAAGTCACCTGCGACGGTGGGATCAGTTCTGTCCCCAAAGTGGACACTGCACGCTCACAGGTCTCTGCACTACTGAAGCATTTTCGCAACCTTCAAGACTGATGGGTATAGTCCGTTGATTTGGATGTGGAGTTCGCAATCACTACTCCGTACTAAGTAGCATAGACATACAATGACAATGACAATCAATCCAGGCCGTCTCCCTGTACATTATCTCTCCTAGTTTCCTTCCTCAATCGCTCCGGAAGCAGTTTGCTCTCCTTAACAATCTTGCTGGCAAGTGCTGACAAGGGAGTCGGGCTCAGGATGTCAAAGACGGAGATTTCTGTCTGGAATTTGGTTGCCACCCAGGCTCTAATTTCAACGGCAATCAGCGAGTTCACTAGAAAGCAGTCAGAATCAAGCTTCCAAGTCGCTGTCCGGAACGAGTTTGAGCCTTACCGCCATACGTGTGCAAAGGCTGCGCACCATTGATATCTTCCACGGGAATCATTAGCATCCTCGCCATCCGAGAGACAATCATATCCTCCGCAATGCCCGCGGCAGTCTCTAGCGACTCCGCCTTACTAAATGCCTCCAGGCCAGCCTGAAGCGCCACATTGCCGTCTTCTACACCACCAGGCTTCCACAGCGTCGAGAACTTGGCATCCCGCGCCCAGGGAGCCCGTCGGAGGACATCGCTCATCTCCTGGCTCGCGCTCAGGCCAGTGATGATCCGCGCCGGCACCTGCTTCCCCTGGCCCTGGCCCTGGCCCTGAGACCGAGTACCCGCCACAATTGCAAGCCCCACAAGGTGATGGACCTCCCTCTCGGCAATCTGGAAAGCCGCAGTATGCGCCAGATCCGCTGCCTTGTCGGACTCGGCAATGTATCCGACGTCGTGGACGGCGCCAAGATCAATCGCCGTGGCGGGAAGGCCCTGCTGGCGCCGGAAGAGAGCCAGGGCGTCTTCGAATGCGTTTCCAGCCGCGTAGTTGGCCTGCCCTGGGTTGCCGATCACACCAGAGATTGAAGAGAGCATGATGAAGAAGTCGAGGTCCCGCGGGACTAGCTCGTGCAGGTTCCAGGAGCCCTGGATCTTGGGACGCGTGGCCGTGATCCAGTCCCCGTAGGACATTTGCTCGAAGACGCCATCCTGATAATTGCATCCGTGTTAGGAGACACATGGGCGCTTCAAAGGGGGGCAATGAAAGGAGGATGGACCTACCTTGAGAACCATCGAACATTGGATCAAACCCTTGACTGGGGGCATTTCAGCAGCACACTGTGCAAGCGTATTTTGGAGACTGGTCCTGTTCGATATATCACACGCATACGCCCTTGCATCGCAATCGTGCCGGTGCAGCTGATCTAGAAACATTTTCGCATCCTCCCTGGAGTCGCCTGATCGAGATATGAACGCAAGATGTCTGGCCCCATGCGACAGGAGCATATCGGCAATACTGCGACCAATCCCACCCAGTCCACCAGCTAAGAGATACGTCGCGTCGGGGTCAACCGTAAAGGGGGGTTCTACTCGGGGAACCACGGAAACTAGATCATCGTCTCGGGCCTGGACGACAATCTTTCCAGAGACCACACCGGATTGTAGGGCCCGGAATGCCTGCTCGACCTGCGGGTAGCTGTACACGGTCAGCGGGGCCAGCGGGTGGAAGCGCTTCGTGCGGAAGAGATGGAATATCTCGTCGAGCGCCCGCGAACATTCCATGTGGACGGGGCTACACTGGTGGTACATCTCGAGGTTGAATCCGATGTAGCTTACGCCGCGGAGGAAAGGTCCCATGTCAAGGCCGACGTTTTCCAGGATATCGCGTTTGCCGATCTCGACGAAGCGTCCGTGGTCTGCGACACAAGTCCACGACTGCCGGAGGAGCTCGCCGGAGGTCGAGTTTAGGACGACGTCGACGCCGCGTCCGGCGGTCATTCTTCTTAGCCCTTCGGCAAAGGTCACATCTCGCGAGTAGAAGATGTGGTCATGGGCCAGACCGTACTTATTGATGAGCAGGTCCTTCTTTGCCTGAGACCCGACGGTGGTGTAGATCTCGACGCCGAGGTGTTGGCAGATCTGGATCGCCGCTTGTCCGACGCCGCCAGCGCCGTAGTGGATCAGGGCTGTTTCGTGGCGGGTCAGGTTCGCCTTGTTGACGAGCGCGATCCACGCGGTCAAGAAGGATACTATGGCTGTGGTTCCCTCCTCGACAGTCATGTGGGATGGGACGTGCTGGATGATCGTTGATCGGATGCGGACGTGGCTGTTGAAACTCCCCTGGAGCATGCCCACAACTTTACGGCAGTCAGCGTTTCATCCATTGGTCTGCGGACCATGTAGTTATGGAATAACAAGATTACCTTTGTCACCCGGCTTGAACTGCGTAACCTGCGGCCCAACATTCGTGATGATTCCTCCAACCTCACAGCCCAGAGTGGGCGTAGGCACCTGACCCAGCGCGGCCATGATGTCCACAAAGTTGAGCCCTACAAATGGAATGGTCAGTATCAACGAGGTGCGAATGACCAGGGGGACAGACCGGTGCAGAGAACCTTCATCTCAACGTAGTCCGGCTTCAACTCCTCGCGAAACTCGTCGTCGTCCACAAACGCGAACGTGTTGAGCAAGCCCGGCTCCCGCAGGACCATTTTCAACGGCCGAGTCTCTTGGAAGAGAGGCTCCTGCCTCGCCTGCGGCACTCTGCTTTTCAGGTTGATTGCCGTGCTCAGCTCCTCATCTTCAAAGACTCGTGGCACGTATACGCAGCTGCCGTCCGCGGCGAATTCCCAGTCTCGGGTTTCGCGGTCAGAGGGTCTAGCTCCCAGGACGGTCCAGAACACTTCGTAGACGATGCTGGCAGCAAGCTCATTCTGTGATTTTGTGTGGAGGGATAGGTCGAGATTGCCAAGGCGCTTTGATGGATCCTCTGAGCGGACGGTGCGCAACAGTCCGCTGGCGACTCCAAAGGGGTGCGAGGCTGCTGCACTGGCCACTTGGCCCTGTCCGGTCACCCAGAGCACACCTGCGCTGTTCAGGATCAGGCTCCTGACCGTGACAAACTCGGGTTCGGACAGGGCTTCAAGCAGTGGGTTGTCAAGCTCGAGGAATGAGACTACAGCCTTTCCCGTGAGATGCTCTGGCACTGTGTCAAGGGTAGCATGGCTGACAGAGAAACAACCCTTGGTGAGCAAATCCCCAAACGTTTTGCTGAGCACATTACTCTCATTGGGACAGTCAGCTCTATGGAGAATGACCACCTCCGAGAAATCATATTCGGCGCTGAACGGCACAGAGGTAATCATCACCGAGACCTCTCGTATGTCCGGGTCCGCGGAATCGTGGACGATGTGCTCGATACCGGTGAAGCCTGATTCTCTTATCATCGAGTCCCATTCCCTCTCATCTCGGGGTGTATGCCACCATCTTGCATCAGACCCCAGAATAAAGGCTGTCCGCGGCTGATTGGCCGTTATGCCTGCAACCAGAAGCTTCCCATGTGGTTTCAACAGTTTCTTGACCCGTGCTAGCGCCACCGCAACATCCACTCGGGGCATCAGGTCGGTCATGATGATGTAGTCGTACGAGCCAGCCTCAAACCCTTGTTTCTCGGCGTCTTTTTCAATATTGAGCCGCTTCGAGTCAAACAAAGCCCATTCCTTGGACATGGCTTTGGCCTGGGAGAGTGCCTCGAACTCGAGCGCTGCCAGAGTATATGTAGTGAGGCGTGCGCATCCCGCTGATTTGGGTACGACGCGCCGCAAAACCGACGTTGCGCAGGTGATTGACCCGTCTCCAATCTCGAGTATGTGGCTATCGGGGTTGATGTCTGCCGCACGGTCGATGAACTCGGAAATCACAGAGTCAACAAAGGGTCGATTGACCGCGTCATCAAGAAAATTGGAAATAAGCTCAGACGTGACGAGGGGCTCGGCTTGTTTGCTGCGATCCAGTATCTGCGGTAGGATGCTTCCCATTGTATCGATCATGTGCATCACTGGGCAGAACTCGAGGGTCCGATATTCGCCAATGGATTCATCAAGTGGTCCAGCTGCGATTGTCTTCAGGCAGTCGATGTACCGTGCCTGTTCCCCCCCTAGTTCCGGAAGGGCCGAGGACACTTTCTGGGCGCACAGGATCGCAGCCCGATTCCAAGCTCTGGCCTCTTTCGAGATGGCTGGCAAAAGTTTTGGAAGGGAGTTCCAGAACCCTCCGGCTGTAATCCGAGAGGACAAAACATCCATCCGCCAGTCCATCCGTGTGCAGATGTTGCGAGGAGCATGGCGCAGCTGACTGGAGGCGAGCTCCGTGCAGACGAACCCCTTCAGGATAACCTTGGGCTCACCCCAGCCATCGTCCGATAGGACAACATTGCCGCTTTGCTGCAGCCGCACCTTGGGGTTCAGGGTGCTGTACCCGCTCATGCACGAACCAACAGGAGGAATCGAGGCCGAGACATACAGCGACTCGATCAAACTGGGCGCCATGGCAGGAGAATTGTCTTTTACCGTCCCAGAGCAGATCATCATCTGGAAGACCGCGTCTAGCAACGTCGGGTGGATAGGAAGCGGGTATTCGATGCCCTCGGGCATCCGGGCTGAGGTGGCCTTGATCTGCAGCTTGCCGTGCCCGAAACCGTCCCCCGTGTGGATCTGCGTGATGTTGCGGAAGGCAGGACCAAAGAAAAGCCCCAAGTTGGCCAGGCGGTCGTAGAGCCGACTGGCCGGTTGAGCCTTTGTGGGTTTCTGTAGGATCGCGGCGTGCTCGTCTCTGTAGGCCTTCCAGCTTTGGAGAACTTCAACGGTGTGGTCGACCTCGTTGGGGCTTCTGGCGAGGATGCTCCGTACAAGTCCCGTACAGTGCTCTATCGCGGCATTATCATGGGTCATGGACAGAATGCTGAATTGTGTCCAGTGGGTGGCTGTAGAGCCGCTGCTCCGGGTGCCGACATTATGCGGTCGGAATTGCATGACCGTTTCAACCACCGCGACAGACGAGGAAAACACCATTGGTCTGGAGAAGGTGACGTCCTGGAATTCGTAGCCCTGTATTGAGTGCGCGTGAGGTCCAGCCACCTGCTTGCACGCCTCCAGCACCATGGCGAGCATGGCGGCGCCGGGGAAGATGATGATTCCCTGGATTTGATGGTCCATAAGCCAGGGGATCTCTGCTGGACTGATAAAATTAGTCCAGCGCGGGGCAACGGTGCTATGGTCGTCTGTTGGGAGGCCCAGCAAGTCGGTCCGCGGGGTGGTCCTCATCCGCCTAATTCGTGTGTTTCGAGCCTCGTGCCAGTATCTTCGCTTGTGGTTGAACGGATAGCTAGGCAGATTGACCAGGGGTTTACACTCCGTCCATGGCGAGTAGCTGTTGGAGTTGACTCGCCCCAGGTCCAGGGGAAAGCCCAGGGCCCACAGCTTACCGGCTGCATCCAGTGCTGTCGTCGTCGCACTCTCTCCTCTCTTCAGGAGAGACATGTAGGTGACCGAGTTGACATTCACATTCGGAACATGTGCCACAATATCGCGCAATGGTCCCTGCAGGGCAGAATGGGGCCCTATTTCGACCAGAGCGTTCACACCCGGTGATCCCTTGCGTCGGATCTTGGTGCAATTCTGGCTCAGCAATGCCGTAACTGCATCGGAGAAGCGGACGGGGCTTAGAAGGTTCTTCAACCAGTACTCCGCATCGAGGCTGGAGAAAGGAATTTGAGCGCCAGAGACAGATGAGAAGAAGGCGACACCGCAAGTTGGAGTAGTGGGAGAGACATCCTTGATTGATGCCAGGTACTGATGCGCAATTACTTCCATATGCGGGGAATGGTACGCCGTTTGCACCTTCAGTTTCCTGCACCAGACATCGTCGCTCTGCAGCAGCCTCTCAACCTGCGCCACCGCACATGAGTCACCGGAGACGGTCACGCTCTGGGGACTGTTGATGCATGCCACTACAGCTGCTCCGTCCGTAAGCTTGTCTAAATAAGGTTGGACCCCGGACTGTGACAGGTTGACCGCCAACATGGCCCCCGGTCTATCAATCTGCTCGGAATGCAGGCCGCGAAAATAGGCGATCTTCCACGCTGCCTCTCTGCTGATCGCTCCGCAGGCGTAAGCTGCGCCTGGGGTGTGTTAGCTAGATACTCCATATCCGTGATCTCTGGGTGGTACGTACAGATCTCTCCACTTGAGTGACCGACAACGGCCTTTGGGCGCACCTGCCAGTGCTGCAGGAGGTCTACAAGGGCAACCTGTACAACGGTACACAGTATCTGGGAGAACCGGGGCTCATTGATGCGGCTCTTCTCCTCCGCCTGGTTGAGCTCGTCAAAAATGGAGAAATGGCTTCCAAGGGAAATTATATATTCATCCGCCCGTCGCAGGCTATCGCTGAAGACCTGCATCTGCTGCAGCTCCCGGCCCATCGCAAACCACTGCGCTCCCTGCCCAGTGAATACCCATGCACAGGAAGGAGCCTTGAGGGACCGAGTTACCCTTGGAGGCATGCTTTCCAGCGCCCTTCGGAGATCCTGCAGCGATTTCGCGACGGCGAATCCGCGATAGTCGAAGATTGTCCGCCTCTCAGCGAGCGTGTACGCAAGCTCGAGCCTATTGTGCACTATTGAATTGTGCCCCTCATCAGGCCCTTTTTGTTCTGGGTCAAGGCTTTCCCTGACAAAGTCCGCGTATGTCTGGACAATGCGGGTGACCCCGTCCTGTTCCGGGGCCGAAAACACATACACCTTTGGTGTGGCGGTTGACACATTATCCACAAGGTCAATAGAAATCCCGGAGTCTGGCGTTGATGGAAGCGAGCTCACATGGAGTCGTGTGTTGTGGTTTGCGGTAATGTTTCGCTCTGCTCGGTAATTCAATCAGCATATACGTTTCAATGGGCGTGAATATATATTTTTTCACAGACCAGCAAGATAGTGAAACGCGTCGTCCAGGATGGCATGTGCATTCGTGCCTCCATACCCAAACGAGTTGACGCTCGCCCGACGTAACCCCGGCGTTGGCCACGGCATAAGCTCAGTAGGGATGCAAATGTTCCATCTTTCCAGATCAAACCGCGGATTCGGCGCCTCATAGCCATGCACAGCGGGGATCCGACCCTGCTCGAGAACGAGAACCGCCTTGATGACACCGGCTATCCCCGAGGCGCCTTCCAAATGTCCAATGTTGCTCTTGACCGAACCGACAAGCAGTGGGGGGCACCCATCTGCTGCTCTTGCGACTCCAATGGTTTCGCCGATCGCGGACAGCTCGAGTGGGTCGCCAACAGGTGTGCCTGTCCCATGGGCCTCGAAATACGCCGTTTCAGAAAACCCGAGTCCGGCCGCCTTGTAGGTCGATCGGATGAGGCTTCTCTGGGCCTCCGAGCTAGGCACTGTGATTCCTGGTGTTTTCCCGTCTTGGTTTATTCCCGTGCCCTGCATTCGGTGGGAAATAGTTAGGAAATGCAAACCCAAGAGGTACGTATATCGGAGGCATACCCTGATAACTGCCCTTATAACATCATTGTTTCGAATGGCATCCGTCAGCGGCTTCAGGACTATGACTCCCATCCCCTCGCCCCGGCCGTAGCCATTGGCACTGCTATCAAAGCTGTGGCACTGCCCGTCAGGGCTCAGGAACCCCAGCGCCGACAATCCACGCCATACATCGGGCTGGATCATGAGATTGGTACCTGCAACGACGGCCTAGTGTTGACGAATATTAATTAGTACCTCTGCTGACTGAGACAGGGTTTGAGGCGATACCATCTTGCTTCCGCCGCTGCGAATCTCCTGACAAGCCAGGTGGAGGCCGACGAGGCTCGAGGAACAAGCCGTATCAATGAGGAGAGAAGGGCCGCGGAGGTCGTAGAACCACGACAGGCGGTTGGCGGTCATTGCGCCGCCACAGCCGGTCGACGCATACGGGGACATGTATGCATTTTCCCGCCCCGAGGTGACTTCGTAGTCCTTTGTGAAGCACCCTACCATCCTGTTCGCGTGTGCTTTATGCTTTAGTGTTCTGCTGCGTTTATGAATGGTGTATTAACGTACACCGCTGTTTGACTGCCTGTCACGGCCCGCAAGGGAATCCCAGCTACAAATGAGCATGTCAGCACCCATTATGTACCAGGATGCGAGATCGAATGTCTCCTCCGACTGACCATTTTCAAACGCTTCATATGTGACCTCCAACAGAATCCGATGCTGCGGATCCATCCCTTCAGCTTCAGCCGCAGTGATGGAGAAAAACGGCGCGTCAAAGGCCGCAATGTCGTCGTCGAGAAAGTGGCCCTTCTTGGTTGTAATCTGCCAAAGCCAGTTAGCACGGCGCATATCCAGCCCTGGGAAGCAGAAAATCTCTGCTTGACCACCGAACTCCACATCATTTGGGGATAAGCACTTACAGCGCCCTGCCGATCAGCCGATGGGTGATAGTACGCCTCTGGGTCAAATCGATCGACGGGGATCCGAGTCCTGGCCGACTCGCCGTTGCGCAGGATATCCCAGAATCCACTGGCAGATCGAGCCTCTCCAGGAAAGCGACAGCTCATCCCGATGATGGCAATTGGTGGCCATTTGTCGTCCATGTCTAGTGTGAGGAAGCTACCCCGAGTGATAGACGGGACTATTCGAGTTCTGCAAGGTGTGTCCCAGTCACAGTGGCGTGAGTGGCAATGCGATAGATACTGAATCAGGTAAGATACCGTCGGGATAGAGAGCTGATATCGTCAACGGGGCTATATAGACTGTCCATGAACAAGTGCTTAGGCCGTCTCCAGCTCCAGCATACGGCACAATCCTGCAATCTACTATCTTTATCCTCAGATCCCGCCAATATCCAGATCTCGCCCACCCCGCGTTAGCCTCAACACCAACCTTAGTAGGTTCCGAAGGAACCCCCTAGCGCCATCCAACCGCCCACTTTTCTCCGCTAGAAGAGTAGAAACGGCCCGCGAAAATAATGACCGAGCTTTGACACCAAGAGCCGCTTTTCCGAAGATATCTAACACCGGCAGGGGCAGGCTCAGGAATCTCTCCGCCCGGACTCAAATGTCGCCGCCATGCCCCGAGGCTCAGTGGCCAAAACAGGACCGCTGATCAGAGCGCCTCCACCGAGAGGTCATATTGATGGGGAAGCTACCGAGGCAGTGATCGGGTAAAAAAGAGCCCGAGAGCAAGAGGGTTATGTGTCTTGTGACGAATTGACACCAGTAATGTCTGATCCATCCAACAGGGGACCTCAAAGGGAGTCATGTCAAAGTGGCTTACCTTTGTAGAAACATAGGTAAAGGTCGATTTACCTAATACCAGCGAGGCGCTTCTCGTGAAAACTGAACTGCGGACCTCTTTTATGGCTTGGTTGTAGGCAGTGGCTATAAGGGCCTTCTATACCTCCTGTTGTTCTAACACTGGTATGCTGCCGGGCAACCAAGGGGACCCATACATGCTTACGCCGTATGGTCGTCGCTGTCACGAAGTGAATAATATACCAGCAGGGGCAGTTCGCGAAGGAAACATCTCATTTCGTAGCTGTCATTGTGGTGACATGCTACGAACAAGAAAATAAACTAGACAAATACAAAACCAATCCTTCAATTGCCGACACCGAGCAAGTGGAATCCTTTTAACAACCATCTAGCATCCACAGCAGGACACTTTCCCTTGTCACCATTCAAAATTGACCCTTCACGCAGCCCCATCACCCCTAGCCGCCTCGGTCCTTGCATACGCGTCCTCCAAATCCGCAAGCCGCTCCTTGATGGACTGGGGCTTTCGCTGATATGTGCACAGTGTCGCAACGAGGCAAGCCGCCGCAATCCCCGCACATATGCGCATGTCGGTATTGAAGGTGCTAACGTAGACCTGGCGAACGACAAGCTGCTCCCGCACAGGGAGCCGGTAGATCGCGGCGGGGGTCCGGTAGAACTCATACAGTTGTTCGGGGGTGAGGACGCCAGCGAGCGTGTGCTGGACGTTTGTGTTGAAGACGATGAAGCTTGAGGCGATGCCGATGCTGCCCCCGAAGATGCGCAGTTGAGCGACGATGCCTTGGGCGACGGCTATGAAGGGGGTGTAGGTTAGCTTTTTTTTCTTTCTTGATGTTTAGACGAGTATCAAGGTGATATTCAGTTGATCGCCGCAGTCTGATATACGCATTGGAAGACAAGAACACGGAATACATACCATGATCCTGAAACTCAACCTGCATCGTCGTAAGAAAGGTCATTGTCGAGAGACTCAACCCGATTCCGAAACCCAGCACCGATTCGAGTCCCCACTGCTTTGGTGCAGGGTCTACCGAGTCTGTCAAAGTCGAGAGCGAGGCACTCCCAATCAGCATGAAAATGCTCGCCAGATTCAACGTCCAGAAGGCATTGTTTCGCTTCGCAGACGCGGCCCCGCCGATGGCAGAGCCGACAGCTGTGCCTGCCATCAACGGGAGGAGCAGAATCCCAGATGCGACTGCGTCCTTCAGGTTGACAATTTGCGCGCGCAAAGGGATGTTGACGATGACCAGAAGCATGACAAAACCTGTTAGGATGGTGCTGCTATTGCGGGCCTGTCAGTGGGGTGCTATTTGATATTTCCAAGCAAACTCACACGAAGCCGGCAACCATGACACGGCTTGACAGTAGCCGAAACGGCAATTGAGGCCGAATCTGCTTGAATCTCGGTTTGGACGAGATGGCCCACTGCCAGTAGACGAGTGCTCCCCATGACAGGGCGGAGATGACGAGGACGATAATCACGGGAGCGCTACTCCACGCATAGGCTCTGATGGCGGCTTCATTCAAGATGAAGACAAACAGGACAGATCCGACAAGTATGAGGAGTGCGCCGATATAGTCAAGGTGGCGGAACCGAACATTCTTCGCGGAATGGAAATCGTTGGGCCACACGAGTAGCAGGGTGACCAGAGGAACAAACGCACATGGGCCGCTAGACAAAGTCATTAGATCTGCGTCTCTTGGGCTGTTGCAAGGACGTACTTTATCCAGAATCCCCAGCGCCAGGTACGGTAACTCGTCAGGGCGCCCCCGATGAGCGGCCCGCTAATCCCCGCAAGGGCGACAACCATGCCAATGATGCCAGATATCGCGGGGAGTAAGGGAGGGGGGCTGATCTCGGGATATATGATCATGGCCATGGCGTACAGCCCCGATCCGCCGATTCCCTGCATCGCACGGAAGCCGATGAGCTGGCTCATATTCTTCGACGCGGCGCATCCCATGGACGCGCCGAGGAAGATCAGGAAGCACATGCACAGGAGGAGTTTTCGGCCAATAACATCGGATAACCTTGCCATGATCACGGCACATCCTGGACTTGTGTTATTTGAAGATGTCTCGCGAAGAGCAAAGCAAGAAGTGGATATTTACCAACATAGGACAGGGTGTACGCCAGGACTATCCACGAGGAGGTCTTGAATCCATCGAATTCATCAGAAATGGTATATAGCATGGTCGATACAATGGTGGTATCCATCAAAGACAAGAACAGTCCGACGGCGATGCTGCGGGAATCCATGGTCAGTGCTCCTCCGTCACCGAGCTATCTTTCGGTCTCACCAAAGAAGAATAATCACTAGTCTCCATGTTGCAATTGTCGGGCGCGGAATCGCAAAGGATGGAGACGCCTCTTCGCTGGTAGCCGAACCCATGATGGTAGAACGATGTGGAAGGGAATTAAAACGGACAGATACAGGAGCATTATGGACAGTGGACGATATATCATGGCTGACGAAAATGATGGTGCCTAGACGAGGCCTCAGCCCAGCGCAAGTGCTTGAACTGCTAAGCTCCATGCCAGGGACAGCCATCTCGCTAACACGCAGCAGTGATTGGCGCCGTCGTGAGGGGAGAAAACCAACCGGCGAGTTTCTTCGGCCAGTTT
This sequence comes from Aspergillus karnatakaensis, assembly GCF_047715665.1. Lineage (NCBI taxonomy): Eukaryota > Fungi > Ascomycota > Eurotiomycetes > Eurotiales > Aspergillaceae > Aspergillus > Aspergillus karnatakaensis. The sequence goes on from NW_027395768.1 coordinate 18,914, forward strand.
TCGGCTGCGGCGCGACTGTGCCAGGTCCCAGGCTATCCTCATACGATCGTATTTCGCCTTTGACGTATCGGGGAGCCATTGCTAGATCCGCCGATGGATGTGTCGGAGTTCATGTGGCCGAGGAAGCCTCTACAGACCGACGACCAGGTACTCGTAGCTATACCATGTTTTGTACCATAAATAAGACAATACGCATCTGGAAAGGCAGCACATGGCTTGAAACCAATACTTCAGCGACAACCGAATCAACGATAAAACAGCAGAATGCTTGCAAGCCCACTGATTTTCCTGCTTCTGAGTGCCAGCACGTGGGCTACACCCCTGCAGAAGCGCGATGCAGCCACGGTTCTGATCGACTTGTACGGAATCAAAACCGACATCGCCGCCCTCAGCACCACTCTCGATGGCTTCGACGGGACCTTGGACGGAGCTGTCGACGTCGAATATGCCGAGATCGACCTGGAGGATGGTCTGAACCAGGCGATAAACGATGTCGTCGCCTCTAGCACCTTTGCGACTGCGAGCAGCACAAGAGTCACAAACTCTGTGACGGGCCTCAAGCCGGATATTCTTGCCATCCTTGACAAATTGGTCGATAATGTGCGTTCTTTACTTGGTTCTTCTCGTCGTTATGATGACTGACCGGCGACATAGAAGCCCGGCTTCACCTCTGCCGGAGTTGTCAGTGTTGTGAAGGCGAATCTACAGTCCCTTCAGAATCTTACCAATGTACTCTCCACAGGCGTCCAAGCCAAGGTTACCACTGCGGACAAGGCTGCCATTGCGTCAGAGACTGTGGAGGTTGATGCAGCGTATGCCAGTGCGGCTGCGGTCTTTTCCTGAGAGGAGGGGCATTATCTCCGATGACTTTGGCCTAGGAGAGTTGAACATTTGTATTCTCCTTTGAGGACGTGTCTACGCACGCTTTAGTGGATCATGTCATATAGCTAGAGCCATGAGTAGGAAGTTCAAGTGAGGTACCAGGTCCACTAGCATACTTTAATGATCTAGTCAAGATCGAACGAACAACAGACACTGCCATGGAACCCCCAATGAAATGAAACTCAGCAACTCCGAAAGCAACCCTGTCGCCAGATAGTTTACAAGTCTCCTCGCTATTAGAAGGTCTATCGTTAAACTCACATGGTCCTGCTTGTGAACCGTCAACCACAGATACTGCCTCTACATCGGTACTCATCAGCAGAGTGTAGAATATCGGTCCATTACGTACAAACACAATATATCAACATGTCCCTGATACTTCCAGCTGTCTAACTGTCACCGCATCTGCGCCATCCGCATAGCCCACTCAACAGCCTTGAGCACCGCCTGCACGTCATTCATCCGATGAGGGACCTTATGCACACCCTCAAACTCCACAACGCGAGTTAATTCCTTGCTGCAGAGCCTCGCCTGCAACTCACTATGCCGCCGTAGCGGGTCTGACCTGCCGATGATGTGGACCGTCGGAATGGGTATCCGCTGCGTGTTGACCAAGGGGTGATACACGCGCGGGAAGCCCTCCATGCCGCCGCGGGTATTCCATTGCGTCCGTGCTGCAAGATCGTGCTCTGCACCGTGGTCCACCAGCTGCCGGACGAGTGCGAATAGCTCTTTTACCAGCGCGGCCTTTTGGCCTGGCAGTAGTAGAATCGCGCGGTGGTTCTTGAGACGCGATAGCTTGTGCGTCGCGGTTCCTCTATTGCCGTCCTCGATGAAATCTCCTCGCTCCAGCTCCGCCATTGTTGTCTTATGTTTTTCACTCTCTTCGTCGTGCTTTACCCGTTTGTAGTATCGTGAATACTTGGCGACGAGATCCGCGTTAAACATCGGATCCGGCGAAATCGAGAGCACGGCGCAGAAGAAAATCGCAAAGCGAAAGGGCGGTGGACGGTCGGGATGACGTATCTCATGGTGGTAAAGGATAGAGAGAGCAAGCGAAGCTCCCTGGCTGAAGCCAATGACTCCGTCAAAGGGGCCATCGTCTTCAATGACGTCCTTGACGAGATCATGCGCGTCTCTCGCCTGTGACGAGGACAGCCCATCGTACCAATTATAAAAAGGGCCTGGCACATTACGAGGGACTTCTATGGTGACGAATAATAGAGGCAATGCGGTGAGCATCTCGTACCTAACTGATACTGGGCCCTGGTAACTGACTACGACGTACCTTTTGCGGGTCCGCATGATACGGGACCATCAAGAAAGACATAGTCGTGGGACTCGCCGATCATGGAACAGATCAAGGACATCTGCTTCTCGAATATCTCGGCCGATGCACCCCTAAGCCCAGGATGTCAGCGGATTCCAGTCCTAGGGAATAGACACAGAATGTACCACGGGTGGAGACAGAGGATCTTCATCTCGTCTGTATTCAATAGATCAGCGAGGATGAGGAGATTAGGCATGGTATATGAGATATTGTATTTAGGAGTTCAGACATGACGGCGTTCAGGAGTTGCCGGTCGCCCGGGGTCTTTAGGGCCCAATCGGCATGTATTAAAGGGCCCGAAAAGTCACCATTTTCATGTGAGCACGAGTTATCAGGGCAGTAAATACCTGGGCTAAGCCCTACTTCCTGACGTTCTCTCGGACGGCAAGCTGCTGTGCTTGCAGGGCTCGATCGAGATCTAGGATATCATAAGCGGGGGGATACTGCGGACTGATGCGTATATATATCTGCAATGACAACAAAACGACGCCTACTTTCTTGCAATAATAATATACTCCCGTACAACCCTGGCCCTCGCCCACCACCCCATAACCCACCCCATCATGCGCACAGCCCTCGTTATAACCGGTGACCCCCCCATTGCCTCCCACCTCTGCATATGCCCCCGCGTCCACGAATCAAACCCGGCAAAACAGTGCTCTGTGATATCAATCATCGTAATCTTGTCCCTCTCGTATCCACACTCAACAAGCATGCGAACGTAGGCATCCCGGGTCAAGATGTTTGCCCACGGGACCTGCAGTCCGAAGAACACTGCGCGGAGCTTCAGCCAATTGGTCCACGATATCGAGTCGGGGATGATAATATCCGTCGCCATGAGCGAAGCGCCGAGCTGGTTGCAGGCGTGGGAGAGAATGTGTTTGCGGGTCGGGGCAAAGTGGTACAGAGTGTCAATTGCAAGGAGCCATAGTGCATGGGTTTCCACACTAGATTTGTTGATTGGCTCGAGCGAGGAGACCTGCTTTAGTGTTTCGTGCAGGCTCTCCGGCCACGAGGATGGATTGGCCGCATCAGCGCAGTAGATGTGGTTGTCACCGTATTTCACGACAGGAGCCTTGTCAATATGACTCGTGCTCCCCAAGGCCTCAATACGCTTCACGGCCTCGGCAGCTTGGCAGCCGTTCAGGGTGATTCCGATATACACGTCGAGGGCGTCTGCAAAATGTTGTCGGAGGTATCGTACGGGTTCAGCACAGCCACAGCCTACCTCCAGGACGGAAAATCGCTGCTCGGTCCGGTGGGACGAAAGACCAGCTACGTTGAGCACCTCTTCCAAGAGGGCCTGACAGGCTTCGGGGAGCGAGTGTGGATTGTCCTATTGTAGTCATCGTCAGCGTCAAGGCACTACATAGGGTTGAATCTAGTGTAGGCCCCTCCACAGGCCTCCCAGGTCAATGGTGCAACTCCTACTAACCTTCCAAAACCCAACATTCATCCACATTGTCGGGGCCTCAAAGTCCAAATTGAGTACCTGCTGCTCCAATCCGTAATGGTCCTTCATCTCGAAACGCCCGAATCCGCCACTGCGACCAGCGGGACCAGATAGGCGCATCCGTTTCTTTCGTAGCTGTACCATTTGGCCCAGGAGTGGGTTCGTGGGGCAATTCCATATTGCTGGAACTGCGGAGAATGCGAGCACACTGGCAAGGAGGCCAAGAATGAAGCCGAGAGCAACATCATAGAAGGGATGGCCTTGAATGGTGGCGGTGGCCATGTCGAGGATATCTCGTAACGTAGGAGGCGTCGGGAGCGTGACTTCGATTGATAACGCCATCTGGTATCTACAGAGGTTGGATACAGACAGAGGGTTGGAAGGAATATGGGCAGGCGCATACTGGCTGCGTGTACTCTGTTGGTGCGAACGCCTCTATATTCAGAACGTCCTGGTTGTCTTCCCACGGCCTCGAATCTACGCTCATAGCACTGCGACAAAAGGGGATACACCCCTTACCTCGATCGACACACCTGCATCTGTCCCAATCCTTGATTTTCGTTACTCATGTTCTGCAGGCAGACCGCTAGATCTTAGATCTTGTGTGACGATCAACACATTGTCGATCGATCGGAAATGGTCCGATTTCACACCCAACTATATCCCGAATAGGAGAATGGCCTGTCGCACTCAGGTTTCCACGTACGTAATGGTACAGGTGAGATCAGTACTTTCTGCAGCCATTAAACGCATCGTATATCCACATCAGACTCACCGCTGGGCTGGCTCACAACGTGTGTGGAAGAGCGATGCTATTGGCGGGATAGACTGCCGAATGTTGACAGGCCTATAGTCTGCGTATGCACCTAAACACACTGGGAAATATATATTCTGCAAGGGAGGAGTTCCTATAGGAATTTGGCCAACTGGAAATACTCTGTGATTTTCCTTTTGCATCGTGTATCTTTCAATTTCACTGCATGCACCCTACCTGTAGTAACTTTCCCCAAAGAGTGTGTCTCAGCCCTGGCCGTGCAAGAGGCGTGTGGACGAAATGATGCCTTTATTGTCAGGTTATAGATGTTTGGACTGATGTTGACCTGGGCTGTGCTTTAGTGCAAGTACAGGCTAGAGCGCCTAGCAGGTTTTGTTAACAGGCTTTGTATCATTTTACATTAGAGATAGACACATGACAAGACATCCACGGTGATATTAAACCGTGGGAGACACTCTGGCACCCATAAAACCTTATGTATTAATGCTAAGAGAACCGAAACCCATCATTGAACAAACGCCTCATCAACAACTCGAATCCTCAACCTCATCCCACCAGCCGGCTTCGCACTCAGCGAGCCTCCGGGAAGCTTGATATCCGCAAAGTCCACCAGAGCGACCTCAAAGGCCCTGACAAAGACAGCCACGAGCGTCAAGAGCTCCGCCCTCGCAAACCCCTGCCCGATGCAATTCCGCGGGCCCTGCAAGAAGGTTAGAAGGGGCGGCTTGTTTGCTGCTGCTGCTGCTGTCGCCGCTGTAGTAGCAGCAGTATTGATGGTAGTACTACCGGCACCCGCCGTGATATTCGGTGTATGCACATCAATCCAGCGCTCGGGAACAAACGACTCTGCGGAAGGACCCCAGAGGTCCCGTGATCGGTTGACGGACCATGGGGCGATGATAAGCCGTGTGCCCTTGGGGACGGGCGTGCCCAGGATTGATGTGTCACGGATCGAAACGCGGACGGCGACGGGGGCCGATGGGTAGAGACGGAGAGTCTCGTTGACTACCCCGTTTAGGAGGGGGAGGGACTCGAGGATGGAGGGGAGGTTGTTGTTGTCAGACAAGAGTTCGGCGGATGGGAGGGCATTTCGGAGCTCGGCGCGGAGGTGCGTCTGGGTTTTGGGGTCCTTCGCTAGGAGGTATATAGCCCATGTGAGGGCGATGGCGACAGTTTCGTGGCTGCGCAAGTGGAGGATATCAGCAGAGACCTCAATGATCAGGGCAAAGAAACTCACCCAGCCGTCAGAAAAGTCAGTGTCTGATCAACAAGCGAGTCCTCAGTCATACTCTCCTGCTTCAGAAGCTGCGATAGGATATTGTCATTTGGTCTCTCGGTACAGGTGGCTTTACTTGTACTCCGAATGAAAGCCCTGCACACCTCGTGGACTTTGGCCGTGGCCGCGACGAAATCCCTCGAAATACCCGCTGGAACATAGTTCAACGCCCATTCCGGCCCGTAGACACTGACGCCAAAGAGCAGGGCATTCGAAAGCGTCGGAGCAAAGATGCGCTCGAAATTGCTGGCCAGCTCATTGTCAGGATTCTCAATCGTGTTGAACTCCCAGCCAAAGCCGGCCCGCCCGATAATGTCCAGACTCACTCTCTGCGCCCAGCTACAGACATCCGTCACCCCAGAGATCGAATTTGGACCAGCGTAGTCGCCATTGGGGTAATGCATCACCAACTCACGCGCAATCCCCCGCACAAGCCCCCGCGAATGCTCCCAGAAAAGCGGATACAGACCCCGAATAGACTTGACACCAAACCCCTGCGCCATATGCTTCCGCTGCATCTTGTGGACATGACCCTGGGCGGTAATTAGCCCGCTGCCGAGGATGCGGCGCAAGAATCCGCGGTCCCCTTCTGGCCACTCAAAGTCGTAGGCCCGTTGCACCAGGGTCTCGGTGAGCGCGGCGGTGCTCGTGAGGAGGAGCTGGTCGGAGCCAAAGAGGCCCTGCAGATGGAGTATCCCAGCATTGGACGTTTCGTTCATGAATCGAAGGTAGGAGTCCCCTCGGGGCATTTGAAATTCGGCGAGAGCGTGGCCGAGGAGCATGTTGCTTTTCTGAGGGGGGTTAGCAAAAGTGCGTGGTTAAGACAAACACCGGTTGACAGCAACGTACACGCGGCTTCGGAAGGCGGCGAAACGGACTGAACCATCGTGGGTAAATGGCAATGGAATAAACAGCATAGCAGACAAAGTTGCCCACGAGAGCGCAGAGAAAACACCATCTGACCGATGCGTTTTGCACAAGGACGACAGCCAATACGGCCTGGATAATCGCACCAGCGGGCAATATGTGCTTTGGAACAGAGACCATCATTCTTTCAGTTGACATAGTTAGATGGGCTTCACCAGGGCCCTGGGGTTGAGAGAAGGAGAAGAACTCATCAGGGTATGGTGGAGAGTGACCCTCTCATATTGGAAAGTAACAACGACATACCCCTTTCTCTCCCTGCTTTGCTCCATCATGAGCGAGTAGCTCCCCACAGGGCTCAATCATGCCGGTGGGAAATCCAACTATGTGGCCCCTTACTGTGTCTCGTTGTCATGAGGGAATCAATTGCATCAAGCAGGTCTGTCTTTTATCAGGCTTACCTGGATACATGTACTTTACAGACCTAGCATCAAAGTGCCTAGGACCTCTATCTTCAGGGCCGGTTCGAAGGAATCGCTATTCTCATATCAAAACAACCTAGTTAAAAACGACAAATAAACAGACACCCTCCCTCCTACAGCTCAAATTTGATGGTATAGTCATCTTGAATTTCCTCCTTTCTAAAATACCGCTCCCCGTGATAGCTGGTCATCCATTAGCAAAACAAGTTCAGGGAGATAGTCACAGAAGCTGCAGGAGGTTAGGTACAAACCTCCAGTTGATCAGCCCCATGGCAACGTCCTTGCAGCCATCGATAAAGACATCTGCCAAAAGCTTCCGCACCCCGTCGTTCTTACTCTCCTCATGCAAAAGCTGCTTCTCGACCGCACGGATGCCTCGAGCCTCGTCCTTCGCTAGCTGGACGCTCCATTCTATCGCTGTCGCGCAGTCAAGACCGTAGTTCATCATTAAGACTGGAACGAGGCCTTCAATCTGGCCATCTCTCTGAGGATAAGTGTGAGTTGATCATATCTCGGTGTAAAATGCGGTGGAATTGGGCATGAGAATTAATACTTACTGCCTCCTTTGGCATGGATAGTATATCGTTCGTACTGCCAATCTGTCAGTCTACTCGACAGTTACAAGGTCATAGAGTGGGATGCTTTCACTTACATATGGACAATGTATGAAGTATGTTTCCAGAGCTTCGCGAGATCCGGATTCCGCAGGTTTGACACAGAAGTGGTGGCGTTGTGGATGAAGCTTTCCATAGCATAGTCAATTATGGATTCGTCCTAATATTTCGGCTCTCAGATCACCGGGACGGTAGGCTACTCACAACAATGTAGCTATGACCGGATAGACCGCCGCTGTCAGGTCTCGACGGTGCCAGTACTGAGCGATTGTAGGTACAGTGTCCTGCGCGTAGATGGAATCGACCGTATCGACACTGTCAACAAATGGCAGCATGGTGGCCAGCAAAATTTCGCACACATCTTGACGGATTTTCTCGTTAAGCTATCATTCAGCAACATAGGCGATGGCGAGACAGGGAATTGCCATTTACGCACGTACCTCTGCTACAGCTGTCCCGGATGGCGTCACCTACTTCGTCCCAGCACAGCAGAGCCTTTTGCTGTGCCTCGGTGAACTCCGACAACTGCGGACGGCTACCCTTGCGCAAAAGAGCATGTTCGAAGTATTCTTTGCTCTTTTCCTGGTAGGCGACTCGGCTTTGAGTATCATGCGTCAAGGAGCCGCAATCAAATTCTGGAGTTCAGTCTGGTTGTCAGATTGCGCCTTGATGCCAATTGCCTATGAGAACTGGAACTCTGGGGGATGGGATATGGAGTGGTATCCTTACGGTCATCCCATATAAAGTACTTCGTTACCCCAAAGGAATATCATAAGCAGTTGCGGATGATATATAGTGAAACAAACGACATACCCAAGCAAAATACTTTGCAACCGTGCATAGCCTTTCGAATGGAGCATCTGCGCACACAATCGCCGCGAATCTGGTAAAGTTCGCTGCCTGGAGTTTCGCGCAGGTCCGCTGCTCATCGACCCATCTATATCTGTCAGAATCGTGTCATTTAGATTCCCATGGTGGCCGTACCTCTGAAGCCAAGGGTCCAGCACCTCCTCTCGAGCCTTCTGCCAGTCCGGATGGAATCGCGGCTCCCATTCCGTGAACAACTCATTCAGGTTTGGAATGGTTGCTTGCTCACCTCGTAGGGTCCTGCAAAAGTCCTGGTGAGGCAGGCTCAACTTCAGGGCTGCTGAGGTTGCTGAGGTTGCTGTCGAGGAAGTCGTCATGGTAGAGTTTAATGTTTCAAGTTTGATGGCAGAGGACTGGTTCCAGGCGATGGATGGTATACACATTTTGACTCTTGTGGTTGACCAGCTAGCACTACACTATAGCCATGTACTCTTGCCAACCGCTTGAATCATTCCTCCTCCCTTGCATGGCCGGAATCCTGGTAACGGTGGCGGCTGTCAGCCACACTTGCCCTTCTAGGAGAAAGAACAGGTCCCTTGGCTTCTATATTTTCTACGTCATTATGTGCTCAAGGAATGGCTAGTAAGCTTGCATGCTGACATCTTTTGTATTCAGAAATAGGGCCGCGGGTTGGTAGCGTAGTGTTTTATATAGAACTAATAACGCGTGTGTTCTTATTCTTAGCTTGTGTAATAAGATATTTCAAAGTTTTTAGGAGGCCAAAACCTACTTTAAACTCACACAAGCTTGTGAAGGATCTTATGATTTAGTTCAGCTTGCTCGAATACATACATTTATACTCTACGCTTTAGAAACCCTACAAATCCCATAAATTTGAATAAAGCATGATGCGCCCATTGTTGATCTCTAATCACACGTCAAGGAATGGTACTTTTGAGTTTTAATAATCTAGCAAATGGTACCTATTGAACTTGCGCGAATTGTGGCCCATTATTGCATACCTTGCATCTGCAGAGGAGTTGTCGGGCCTGTTCGGCTGAACCATGAAGTCGTTTGCAGCACCGGTCCTTTTACTTAACAACAGATGTAATATTGTTGCCTTTGAGGATCTCAGACAGAAATAGCGCTTGTGAGAGTAGGACGCAAGGGAGTGGAGTACATGCTACCAGGTGTTCTACCAAGCTCGTACGTCAGTGAATGCACACCGCTATCTTGATAGAATGTATACAGGTGGGTCATGATTGAGATCATGGATGTACGTTCAGTCGGATATGTAACAGTAAGTACTTAATATTCGATGACATGTGGGATGAATTGGTCCGCCAACGCACCTCGAATCTACCCTATATCACTCGCAAACGCTCCACTGAAGTTCAAGTTAACATCTGCTGCGAGGTTCGGGAAACAAGATGTTTATCCTAGCTGTGAGTCCTCTCCAAGCGAGTGAAAGAAAATACTAAAACCCTACCAGGCGTCCGCCCTGCTTCTGTGCTGGATCACCGCCAGGGCTTTCAGGGACCCCCTAAAACACATTGCTGCGGCTCCAGGGTCTAAGATCTTTCCGGTGAGTCCTCCGGATCATTCGTTCTCTTCTTTTATGGTAATAGCGCAACCAGATATGGGTGCTTTCGACTCTATCCAACAGACAGTGGCATCTAAGCCTGAATCGGCTCCATCGACGAAAGGGTACAGTAGAAAGACAGGTCTATCTGTTTCCAGAAGTTGCTAATCGTCACGTCAGGAAATGCCGTTCGAATCGGACCCCGCGAGGTCTCCTTCTCGACATCAACAGCCTACCACGCAATCTACGACCAGCCCGAAGAACGGTTCCCCAGCACCGGCTCCTATGGGGCACAAGCAATCTACCTCTTCCTTGGAATTGCCAACATCTTCACGGTCAACAACGAGGCTGCCCATCGCAAGCTCAGGAAAAACGTGCAGTCGGCTCTCGCCCGGGTGCGGCCGCAGGAGGATGCAATCAACATGCGGTTCCTTGAAGAGCTGGAGGCAAAAGTTGAAGCTGCGTGCGATAGTGGAGAGACGATTGATCTGTCCACAATGCTCAGCGAGATGACGTGGCAGATTGTCGGTGGGCGGTACTTTGTGAAGCCCATTGGCTTTGACGCGAAGCGTATGTCTCGGGAAGATTCAAGGTTGCTGGGAGTGCTATTGCTATTGACGCTAATCTGCTCTCGCAGGCAAGATTGACTATTACAAGGTGTTTGGCTCCTGGCTCGGCCCAGCGCTCGAAATCCTGCTCATGGGGATGAACACGCCCGTTCTGAACATCTTTATCATTCTCGTCATCAGAACATTTGCCAAGTTGACCTTTCTGCTCAATGCAGATGGCTTGAACCCCGACGAGGCAATCCGGCGGTAATTGCCCATTACTAATAGAACAGCTTGATGAACGAAAAATAGATGCTGACAGACAGGCACTACTAGGTTCGTCATCACCCAGGACAAGAGCCAGGACACAGTCGCCAACTATGTCACAGGCGACTTTCCTGGCAACCGGAGCTGCCAGGATCTCACCAGGAACGAGCTACTCATCAACATGGTGACGCTAGTGTAGGTCTGCATCGCATCATATTGGGTGCTCTCTCTCCGGGCTAACAGTTTACAACTTTCCTTGTAGTTTCGCAAACTATCTGACCCTCTCCGAGTTCCTCCCATCCTGCTTCGGTCTGATGCTGCGTGAAGGCGGCCAGCAGGAGGTCCTCCAGAAAGAAGTCGACTGTGCTTTCCAGAGCCTGGAGGACATGAACGAGAATTCACTGAAACAGCTCCCGTTCCTAAACGCCTGCATCAAGGAAGCCCTCCGCCTGGCGCCCACGATCAACGCTCGTTTCCTATCCCGCACATCGCCTGGCACAGAGATTGACGGCATTTATGTCCCCAGCGGGGTGAGCTACTCCACCTGTCTTATCCTTAAAATAACCCATAATACTAACCAGACCCTCTTCGCCCCCAAAACAGGTCAAAATCTCCGTCGATACCTACTCCATGCACCGCAACCCCGCCTACTGGAAGAACCCCGACAACTTCCACCCACAGCGCTGGTTGGCCGACCACGACCAGGACCTCAATGTGGCAAAGGATAACAACGAGACGACGGTCCAGACGACGACGGAGGGAGCCCCCGCAGCCTGGCGGCCCTTTTCAAGCGGACGGCACGTCTGCCCCGGGGCCGACTATGCCAATCGCGTGTCGCAGCTTGTCATCGCGAGGCTGGCGTACAAGTACTCGTTTCGGCTGGCGGATCCGGAGTTTATGTTTGAGGAGCGGGCCATGTCCGGCATGCTTTGGTCGTATCCAAAGGTTATTGTTTATGCGGAGAGGCGCAGGTGATGGATGCAGTGTGCATGGGCGGCGTATGCTGTTGTAGGGGTGCATGGTAAGTAAGAAAGGGCTTTCGGGATAGAAAGGGTATATGGGAAGGTCACATAACGAAGTCTAAAACACGTGGCTTAGGTTGTCAGTTAGTACCGTAGGTTTGATTATCTGCTCGATATATTGCATTGGATCATATTATACTAATGGCAAGCATTGCAAACCAAATCACCTTATACTCGATGGCTTCGGCCTGTCTACCATAACTCCAACTTTGAGCGTAACCCAGAATTAGTTTATTTCCTGCCAAGGTGGTGTATTTATCGTAAATATAAACTCTGACCACCAGCCCACCCACAATGTCAGGAGAGAGGCGCGGAAATCCAGGATCGAAGTAATGGAGAGAGAAAAAAAACCATCCGCTGTCTAGCAGCTTAAGCAATTGAGAAAATAAATACAATCATACCCTCTCACTCCCAGTATAAAGAAATGCATGCGGTTACCAGGCGAGCAGGCACCGTGGTAGATGGGCACTGCGTACCTCTTACTCTACTCCGGACAGAGTAACGCTCCAAGGTGCTGGTACCTCGGTAGGTAGGTAGCCTTGCTTGAAGCGTTCAGGCCAGGATCAGGTGTGAGATCACCAACTCCGAACATATGACATGTCTGGCGCCAAGGTCTCGCCATGTAACTAGATGATCGGATTGAAGCAGCGGTAAGAGGCGCCGGAGTCGGTGAAGCTGGATGGTGTTGCCGTTTACCACATTCAATCACCCCTGTGCCCGGCTTGCATGTGTTTATGTAATAGAATGATTCTTATTGGTTTGTAATGCCCGTGCCGTGCTGTGGGCAGGCTCTCATGCCAAGGTGATCTTGCGTTCATGTAGTGGGTTTAGGAATACCCTGTCATCAGTTGAAGCCCTGCGAGATCTTGAATTTCACACCTGCAGGGACGATCTATCATCCCTTGTTTGAGTCTGATTGCTTTATGCGATCACTCGAGTAATGTTTACTGCTCCACAGCCCTACGTCCCCAATGCAAGGGGGTATTATGCACACACGCAGGAATAAGGTGATGTAACTAATCTAGATCTGACAGACCATACTAAACGTATATGTCACTTACATTCCGGTGCACCCCTTGCCTGAAGCAGAAGCCGCCAGAAGCTGCAGGGATAGAATAGTCAACACAAGGGCGTCATAGGTGAGTAGCGTTGGTTATGCTAGTTGACTCGCAGACACGGCGAGGGGAGAGAGATCAATCTTGCGCCAGCAGTATTCTTGATATCTTCACTACTACTTTGACCTTGAAGACCCTTTGTGTCTTGCGTATGCCTCTATAATGGCGGCCGAAGAGCACCGGGTTTGTATCATCGTGGGAGCCGGATTTGGAGGTATCGTGCAGGCCTGTACCCTCCTCCGCGAGGATATCCTATTTCCCCACGAGATCCAGATCCTTGAGCGATCCGGTGGCTACGGCGGGGTATGGTGGAAGCACACCTACCCCGGTGCGGCGTGCGACATTGCCAGTGAGATTTACTCGATTAGCTGGGCTCCAAATCCTTGTAAGTGAGATTTTGCAAGCACACAAACTTGTGTCGGATGTTCCGTGCTAATATATGGATGGCTACGGCTGTATTGGCTACTAGTTTGGACTAGACGCCTCGCGGGACAACCTGAGATCCAGCAGTACCTGGAGAAAGTGGCGCTCGAGCACCATTTGGATACGTGTACCGCGTTCAATACCGATGTACTACAGGCAGAATGGGATGAGGAGCGCTTTCTCTGGATTGTTCGGACGAAGAACCTGGAGAATGGGATTGACAGAATGTGGACGTGCAGCATTGTGAGTCTCAGGCCCCTCCCCAGTTCATCCACCGTGGCTATAAATAAAGTGCTCAACCCAAGACTCAGCTGGTAAGCGCCGCAGGCCTATATAGTGTCCCCAGTAAGCCCGATATACCAGGGATTGATACCTTTACCGGACGACAATGGCACACAGTGGACTGGCCCAAGGAGGCCGATCTGAAAGGGAAAAAAGTAGGTATCATCGGGACAGGGCCGTCGGCCGCGCAGCTCATTCCACATATTGTCCAAGACGTCAGCCGGCTATACATCTACCAGCGCACCCCCACGTTTTGCGTGCCTCGCCTTAATCCCGAGACGAGTTCATTGAAGCGATGGGCTTTTGCGACGTTCCCGGTCCTCGGGAGGTTGGCGCGTTGGGTTAATGCGGAGATGGTTGGGCACTGCCTTTTTTCCTTTTCATCTTGGGGCTTGCCGTTGACAGCGTCTTTAGACCCGGTATATTCACTGGAACGCTGCGACAGAGGGAACCTGGCTGCAAAAGGCCGTGGTCGCCGTTGCGAACAACCATCTAAACCGGCAGGTGCATGTCGAGGAGATCAGAGACAAACTGAGACCGAAGGACAAGTTCGGGTGCAAACATGCCCTTGTGCTCAGTGACTATTACCCGGTCTTCAATGAGCCTCATGTTGAGCTCGTCACGGATCCCGTCACAGGATTGACCAACAACGGTATCACTTCTGTGGATACAGTTACTGGCATAGAGGAATCTCGAGAGGTTGATGTCCTGATCTGGGGTACTGGTGAGATAATACAATCCTTCATTCCAGACGTATTATTAATGCAAGACGTAGGATTCAGGACACAGGAATTGGGCGGCGCCTTTCCAGCACGCGGACGGAAGGGACTGTTGCTGGTGGAAAAGTACCAGTCGGATATGTCCTCGCTCTATGGTCTGATCATCTTTTCACCCTATCATGAGTATCTATCACTAACTTAACTCTTCCTACAGGCATCGCCGTCGACGACTTCCCCAACTTCTTCAACCTCCTCGGGCCGAACAGCCTCGGATTTGACATCCACTTTGTTGAGCTTCTGGAGACTCAAGCACGATACGTCGGCTCACTCGCGAAATATCTCCAGGCGAGACAGGCTGAGGCCGAAAAGAAGATGGACAAGTGTGATGGCCGCCGGTATGCTGTGATGGCAAAGGCAGATAGGCTACGGGAATGGACCCTGTCCCTCCGCGAAGGCCAGGCGAAGCATCCGGCGGCGATTGCCAGTTGCCGAAGTCACTACAAGGTAAGTGTGTTTCACAATCTTCACGGCTGAGATGGCTGATTCGTTGTACTTAGTCGAAAGATGGCCAAGTCCATTTCTATCCATATGGTTGGACGAAGTATAGGAAGCTGGTCTCGGAGGTTGATTTTGGCAGGGACTGGACGCTGCTCTCTACGAATAAGGATTGATATTATTGTTGCACAATCGAAGTAGAGTATTGCACTCAATGAGAGACAGTTCTTGCCTTTGCCGAACCCACTGCACCATGACATCGATTTGCATATCAATCCAAGCTGTGTGTGCAGGTCGTCCATACTTCGACTGCTAAAAGAGAGGATAACTGTACCAAGACATAGCCCTTGCTTGCATGGTCCAAGATCAGCATCAATATACGCACCATTTGTATGATTTTGCTCGTTCCCAGGACTCCATTCGTAGTATCAGGCTGCTCAATCCAAGTCTCGCATACACCGCTCTTTATCTGGCTCAGTTCAATCTTCTCTTTATGCAGTTACTTTGGTCGTGCCTATATAGGCCTTAGAGGCCGTACGTATTCCTTTTTTTTTATTCCATTGATTCTTCTATTCTCATAGAACTCCGTCCTCAACGATGGCGGCACCTATCCCGAAACAACAATCCTCGATTCATCCCCGACACGATATTATCCCCTCCGAATACCCATACATCTCCAACTCGGATTCTCGCTTAGCAGGTAATTTTCATCACAACCCCCAAAGGTGGGTAACAACGGAGACATTAGAAACTCCCCTCTTCTCAACCACCTTTCCACCCGCACCCGACGAAGCCACCGTCCGCCCTCTAGCCTGCGCGGCATGGGCACTTGTCCTGGCACAGTTCACTGGGAGGGATAATGCTTGCTTTGGGATATTGTCAGTGGGCTCGGACGGCGAACCCTTCGTAGAGACCTTTGTGGCAGACTGTGCGAGCACGTTGACTGTGGGGGAGTTGGTGGATTGTGCTAAGAAAGACCAGGCTTTTAATGATCAGGGGCAGGATACTACTGCGCTGCCGCTACGCAGCTACCTCTCCTTTAGCTCGGATCCTACTACAAACACAGGAGGCGCAGACTGGCCGGCGCCAGATGCAGGGGCGCTGCTTGTCATCTCGCTTGCGGTAAACAGTCGAACTGTCTCGCTCCGAGCTTGTTTTAACTCGCTGGTCGTAAAAGGTCAAGAGATTAGGAATGTTATGGGGGTGTTTGCGGAGGTTGGTGAATCTATGTACAGTGAGGATGACAGCTAAAATATACCAGGTTTTTCATCAAGTTGCCTCACCTGAGCTCCAGAACTCCGCACTTGGCGACCTGAATTTCCTCACACCCGAGGACAAATCATTGATAAATAGGTGGAATGAACAAGAATTGGAGCCGGTCAACAAACTCCTGCATATCCTGTTCGAAGAGGCCGCAGAAGCGAACACCAAGCGAGTGGCACTTTTGTTCCGCGGACAAGCAATCACGTATGCTGAGCTCGATACCTTGTCCAGCAAACTCGCATGTCGACTCAGACACGGCGGCGATCTCTTCGCCGAAGGCAATTTTATCCCCATCAGCATTGAAAAGTCCCCCGAGATGATCATCGCCATGATCGGTATCCTCAAGGCGGGCAAGGCCTTTGTTCCGTTAGACCAGGCATATCCCAAGGCGCGTCGGGGGTATATTCTGGCGTTGCTAGGTGCGAAGGGGGTCCTTGTTTCGGGGAGTGTGGACGATGCACCCCTGTTTGACTTCACCGTGGAGAAACTCGACGAAAGGGGACTATGTCAAAGTACCGATCATCATCATCAACAACACCCACAGAGCATGGATTCGACTCACCCCACATATGTGCTCTTCACATCCGGCAGTACCGGCGTTCCCAAGGGCGTTGTAGTCGAGCACCGAAACGTCAGCACGGCAATGACAGAACTAGGGCGACGATTCAACCTCAACCAGCAGACCAGAATGTTCCAATACACATCGCCGGCCTTTGACCCATCAATTCTCGAGGTCTTCGGCACACTCATCCACGGTGGCTGTGTCTGCATTCCCACAGAGACGCAGCGACTAAACGATATCCCCGGCGCAATCAACGAGATGCGGGTCAATACAGCGGTCTTTGTACCCAGTGTCTTAAAGCTCCTTCATCCGGAGCAGATTCCAACTGCCGAGAAGCTGATTATCGGTGGTGAGGCGCTGCCGCAGGCTCTTGTTGATCTCTGGGCGCCGCGGGTGCAGCTCATTAACGCCTACGGTCCGACGGAGACGTGTGTATGCTCCGTGGCGAATTTACGCGTGGGACCTGGGAAATATAGAGGGAGCATCGGGACTCCCATCGCCTGTCGTGCATGGGTGGTAGATCCGTGGAATCCTCGACGGCTGATGCATATCGGCGCGGTGGGTGAGTTGTGGATCCAGGGCCCCATCGTTGCGCGGGGGTACCTCAGAGATGAAGCGGCGACTAGGACGAGCTTTTTTGCTTCTCCAATGCCTTGGTCTGATAGTGGTAGCCCTGCTAATGGCTATCGGACCGGGGATCTGGTCCGACAGCTCCCAGACGGAGCCCTCGCTTTCCTGGGCCGCAAGGATAAGCAGATCAAGTTGGACGGGCATCGAATTGAGCCGGAAGAGGTCGAAGCAGTCATTCGCCTCACTGGGTTGGTTAGCAATGCTAGCGTGCAGCTCATCACAACAACTGACTCGTCGTCCCCCACTCTGGCGGCTTTCGTCGTGCCCGCTGGCGTGGAATGTAGCAATGACGACCGCTGCGAGCTTTCTAGACGCATTGAGAGCAATAGTAGTGTTACGAGTCGCCTTGGAGAAATCCTCAAGGCCCAGCTCCCTGCCCGAATGATCCCGCAGTACATGATCGCCGTCACTTGTATTCCACGACTGACATCAGGCAAGGTCGACCAGCGCCACTTAACCAAGCTGTTCGAGGACGAGATTCAGGATGGCCACCATCACACCGCGTGCAGGTCCAGATTTGAATGCAACTCGGCTCACCACGAGAACTCTGAAAGACACGCTGCCATGAGAGACCTCTGGTCGCAGGCCCTCGAGGTCCCTCCACACCACATCTGCGCTAACGCCAGATTCCTTCATCTCGGCGGCAACTCAATCAAGGCGATGAAGCTCGTCGCGGCAGCCCGCAGCAGTGGTCTGGTGCTGACGGTCAGTGACGTGCTCGGCAAGAGCTACACGCTCGATGAGATGGCTCGGACGATGAAGCCAGTGGAACCAGTCTCAGCAACGCCAGCAATGGTTGTAATTCAGGCCCCTCGTCAGCGGCGCAGCACCTATGCGCCAACCTGGATCCAGGCCGTTTCGGTGACTACCGTCGGGGCCTTTCCAGAAGGAAACTATACCCGCATCGTCGTTGACCTCCGTGGTCCCCTGGATCTGGCCCGTCTGTATAAGGCTTTTCAATGTTTAGTCGCGCGAAATGAGATCCTTCGCACGCAGTACAGCCTCAAAGACGGAGGTATAGAAGCCACCGTCCTAGATGCATCCGAAATATCGACACCATTGGTCCCCCTCGCCTCCCTCTCCGACGCAGTGCAGCACTGGGAATCCGCGCCAGCCACATCGTGCTTTGACCGGCAGCTTGTGGATTTCACCTATGTAACCCTAAGCGAAAGTTCAGCGCGTTTCGCACTCGGTCTGCAGCATAGCCAGTATGATGCGTGGACGGTGCCGTTGCTTCTCCGGCAGTTGCAGAGTCTCTACCAGCAACCTGGCAGCGATGAATTAGCCTCGCTCCGTCCTCCAGGTCCGCCATTCTCCGAGTACGCGACACGACTAGCCCGCGAAAGCCACAACCCCGAAGCGGAACGATTTTGGAAGAAGCTCCTAGAAGGCGTTTCCATGACCATCTTGAGTAACAAGGAGACTGATGGTGTCACGGGCGATGTCGATGCGGATGAGCCAGACGGGCACTTCCACCACTCCTTCCGTCTCCCTACCTCGAGATTCACGCCCGCGACGATAGTCTATACCGCATGGGCGCTCGTCCTGGCCCAACACACCCAGAAAACAACCAAAACAAGCAAGGTAATCTTCGGTGGCGCCGTGAGCGGGCGAAATATCGACATGGACGGGATCCTCGACGTCGTGGGCCCCTGCATCAACATGATCCCCTTCGCCGTGGACGCATTTGGCGGGAGCAGTAGGAGAAACCGCACATACCTCGCCGCCCTACAAACAGTCCAGGAGGCGATGCTCGCGACGGTCCCGTACGAGGCGATGCCGATGCCGGAGATCATTGCGCGGTGCACGAATTGGGATCCCGCGGGGGTGTTTGGGTCGATTGTCCAGCATCTGGACATTAGTTTTGATATTCCACTGCTGGCGCCGTCCAGCACGCTCGAGTGGAAGTTCGTGGAGACGAGGAAACACTATGGGCGGTGTCGCGCGACGGATATTTACATCTTTTCAAGCACTGGTACCGAGGGAGGTAAGAGGACGATGGAGGTGCAGTTCAAGTTCAACCCGTCGCGTGTTGCACCGTTATTGGCACAGGTGCTGTTTGATGACCTCTGCGGGCATATTGAGGCGATGGGGCGAGATCCGGCAAAGAAGATTTCCATTGGCTTGTGATTTGCTTCGATGATATATTCCTGCACTTTGCCATCGTTCTAAGACTGAGTGGGATCTGTAATATGCCTCTGCGAGCTAGTTCAATCCATGGTCAGAGCTATGCCGAAATATAAAGTCTAGGTCGTTGGATATATATTCCATTCCGCCCTATCTTCATCTTTCCTCCACGACGTATACTGGACTGGTATATGGGGTTTCGGTCCGTCACTCATGCTAGAAGTCCAGGTTCTGAGACGCACTCCCATATAACCACGGTTCAAGGCTTGGCTTTATGCAGGTGTATGACATGTGGGCCATTGCAGTCTGCTCTCATTGGTGTTGACCTGATTTTGATCAGTGGAGCCCGTGCAAATTTCACTTATAAGTACATTGCCGCCTGTCATCCGCCTGCAGATGGCAGTCCGTCATCGATTACCATACCTACAATGTCATCCTCTCGCCCTGATCAAGAGAATAACGCTCATGCACCTACAGCGGAGGCTCCCCCGATCCTTTTATCGCAGTTTTCCGAGCGATTCACGGGACAGCCCCAGGATGATTGGTCCGGGATTGCTGATCGCAAGCAGCGCAGGAAGGTCCAGAACCGCTTGAATCAGAGGGCTCTACGTAAGTCCACCAACTGCCTTCTTGAACTTGGCTGACACTGCTGCGAACAGGTCTGCGAAGAAAGCTAGACAAGGTTAACACCAACACGAGCAGGCTATCGCCTGAGGTGGAAGAAGAAGAAGAAGAACACTCGCAGATTAACCAACGGTCACATAATTGTAAAAATAAGAATAATAACATGGAGAGCATGACAACCCCATCTCTCCTAGCTGCAATCGGGCAAGCCCACATTCTAGGGCCCGAATCGACCAGAACAAAGCATCTCCTACACCATTTCGAAACCCTAGTCTACACGCAATACGCGCTCCCCTCCCCGCGGACCGACCTGCTCCTCCATTTAATGCAATTCAACTTCATGAAGGCCCTCGTGCAGAACATGGCTGTCCTCGGTCTTTCGTCGGAGCAAATGGTCGAAGACGATGCAATTTCGCCGTTCAACCTGTCGGGCCCGTGGCATGCTGATCGAGATTATCACAATCACCGAGACTTCGACGCCTCCCTGCCTCCTTGCCTCCGGGCCACGATCGTTCAGCGCACGGTGCCGCACCATCCATGGCTCGATTTGCTCCCTATCCCACAGATGAGAGATAACCTGATCCTAGCCGGCGAGTCGTATGATGAGCTGCAGCTGTGCCTGGACATGAAGGGGCATGGGCGCGTACATGCCGATCAGACGGGGATCATTGTTTGGAGTGATCCATGGGTTGCGGCGGGCTGGGAGGTGACGGAGTCGTTCGCTCGCAGCTGGGGATGGGTTCTGCGCGGATGTGAAGAGCTTGGTCGTTCTACCGATTACTGGAGGGCGCAAAGGAATGAGAGGCCGCTGTTTACAAGACGGTCCTGGCAGGGCACATGGTAGTTGAAAGATTTAATGTCAATAAATGGGCGGAATGACATGAATGATTCCACACCGTCTATTCACCGCCTCAATGCCCAACCATCGACTGGAAGATGGGAGCGAACCTATCACCAGTCGGCTTAGCCTCATCCACGATCTTGTGCATCTCCTCCAGCTCTTCCTCCGTCAGCACAATGTCCCGAGATGCCCAGTTTTCCTCTAACCGTGAAGCCTTTGTGGTTCCTGGAATAGTAATCAACCCCTGCGCAGCAACCCATGCGAGGGCGATTTGTGCAACCGTGCATCCCTTCCTGGTTGCCAGCTTCTTGATCTCGTCGACAATCGCTTTGTTCTTGTAGAAGTTCTCGCCTTGGAACTTGGGGACTAACGAACCCGAAGGGAATTAGCACATGTACAGAACCTTGAGCGGGTGCCAGGGCAAGCCCAACGTACCGGTGCGTCGAAAGTCAGTAGGCGCAAAGTCATCAGGCGACTTGAACTGGAAGTCATCGACCAGCCACCCGTGTCCCAGCGGGCTGAAAGCTACAAAGGCCACGCCTAGTTCCTTTGCTGTTTTGATCAGCCCAGTTGTCTCATGCAGTGTTTCAAATGCAGAGTACTCGGCTTGCACGGCGTCAATTTTGGCGACTAGAAAGGTATTCTTAATTAGCAGGCCTGTTTCTTACGTTTGGAGGGAGACGAACTGGCATGT
The DNA here is from genome assembly GCF_047715665.1 of Aspergillus karnatakaensis. NCBI lineage: Eukaryota > Fungi > Ascomycota > Eurotiomycetes > Eurotiales > Aspergillaceae > Aspergillus > Aspergillus karnatakaensis. The sequence goes on from NW_027395768.1 coordinate 40,591, forward strand.
GCCTTGCGCAAGGTCGCGGCAGAGCATTCAGATAGACCAATATACTTGGTTTTTCCCGTGCGACGGAGTTCATCCAGAGTGCCGATGGACTCTTCCAGAGGGGTGTCTATTCGAATCGTTATTAGGTTAGTGACCACCACCCTTAGGCGACAGGAAGGTTGATCTCCCTCCGAGATCTCCGTCATATACGTACTGGGATCAATGCGATGTAGGTAGTAAAGATCAGGGGCGAAACCAAGCCTGTCAATCGTCCCTTCGATATATTCCCTGATGTGAGCGGCCGAGTTGGTGACCTTGCGTTCTGGGCCAAAGACATCGAATCCACACTTGGAGGCAACTGCATGAAGGCGCGCACATAGGTAAGCCACTGGAGCGGACACAGCAAAGGACAAGTAAACGAATATCTCTCACCGAAAACCCTGTCGCGGACATTATGCTTCTTGATGAATTCACCAAGAATCCTTTCGTTCTCACCCTGCTTGTAGGCGACCGCGGTATCCCAGAAGGTGCATCCAAGCTCGATGGCTTTCAGGAGCACTGGCTCAGACTGCTCATAGTCAAAGTCCGTTCCCATGGAAGAATTTAGGCCCATCGCGCCGAACCCGGGGACGGGGACCTGCTTGTCGGCAAACTGGAGTGTCTTGACCATCTTGATTGAGTTTCTGGATCTTGATGAGTAGTCAGTTGGAGCAAAAATTCCCTTCTAGTGGAACGTCGTATCGTACGTCCAATATGTGCCTTGCTGAGAATTGAAGAGCGATGTTGCAATAACCCTTGAAGCCGAACGCGAAATCAGCAGCTGCATGCCGATTCTTATAGCAGTCACTAGCTCCCGAATTGCGGGTATTCACTCATGATTTTCACCTTCAACCAATTTCTATATACCTGGTAGTGGCGTCATACACCCGCATGCTCTCCACCATGATGGAGTCGAGATCAGCCAATTATGTATGTGTTGCTCCATGACCCACTTGTCAGCAACCTGCATTGCGCTTGCCCATTTTTAGTCTAGAGTATGGGGCTGGAAGGCTTTATTGGCTAGAGAGTGTGAATGCGGATGGACAAGCAAATACGGATGAGATGCAGTGTAGTGTAATGCTGACGCTGAGATTCTTTCTGAGAATAGATACAACCGGCGACGTCGGATCTCAAACTGACTGCCCCTCCGATACACATACAGCGGTGCCGGTTGGCTCTGCAGTAGGAATACCCTTGCTTGTTATCTAGCTGGTGTTGGCGGGCTGGGCGATCTGGGAACGGAGACAGAGGAGGGAAATCCTGAGTCAGATGAGTAGAAATCTTTCTCATGCTCAAACTCAGACACCGGTTAAAGAGGCCCCTGCTAAGAGATTATATGAGTTCGGATCAGCTCGTGAGCCAACGGAGTTGTTGAGTACTTGACGCGCAGATGTTGAATGGCAATCTTCGTCTTATCTTTTGAACACTTTCCAATCTTCCCCCCGTATAGTACATGGCCTATAGGTCTGTCGTGAATATAGCTGTGACTCGGTCGAGACAGGAGCAAGCATTATGATGTTCACACTTTGTGTTTCCTGTACTGCATATCTCCACTTGATCAGCAAGTAACCCTTACAATCGGCTCTGGCCCTTAAGCGTGACCCTTCCCTTGCTGGTGACAAATATTCCAACTGGCCAAAGACTTCATTCGACAAGCAGCGCAGCCGAAAGGCAGTTCAATTGAAGATCGGGGGCCTGTGAATGGTTAAAGCGTTGTACAACGCCAACTATCAGTGCTCGAAACAGCTGGCTGCATATTCTACAGCCATGGACCCTTGCAAACACCTTCACGCGCACACACTCATCCATTACCTTAGCCTCTGGTTAGAACATATAAAGCACTCGCTTTCCCACCCCTGCTTTTGTCCTCCTACTGTCCACCACCAGGAATGAACAACGACTCAAAATGCGCATTTCATCGATGCTCCTTACGCTAGCTGCGACCTATAACTGTGTTCGCGCCCAGGATGCTCCATTCAGCTGCGCATCCCAAAAGTACGTTGTGTTGTGACAAGCCACGTCAAGTCCGGTCTAGGACCAGTTCTAACTTGATCTTTGATAGCATTGTTGATGCGTGCGTCCAAGACAGCCAAATCCAACTTGATGCCTGCAGCCCACTGACTGGGCCTGTCGCTGCGATACGACCACCGGCATCATAGTGTAAGTCCTGCTCTTAGCGTCATCTTCCCGTAGATAGTACCCTTATATGACTTCACGCCACTTGATACAATCAAAATCTAATATCTTCCATTCAGCTGCTACCATCCGTGCCCTGACCATCCGGACCTCATCGTGCTGCAGCAGCAAAATGACGCCTACTGCAAGGCCGCTGGTACTTGACGAGCACGCGGAACTGTTTCGTAATCTCTACCGGGGCTAATACAGGCGCTGCGGTGGATACAACGGATTCGGACCATGCGTAGTGACAAGGTTAACAAGCATTCGCGTTGGAATTCGAGGTTGGCTTGCACTGGCTATTCCCAGGGGCTTTGGTGGGCTGGAAATGATATTTGATAGCCAATGTCGTGGAATTCGGAGGCCCGAGGCTTTGGGCTAGGTATATAGCGTGAGGAAATAGCGTTTTCACAGCTAGGGTGCTACTTATCTCGTCCTTTTGTGGCATCTATCACTGGAGCTTCTAGTAGTAGAACATAAAGCTTTGGTGGTGGAGTTAGGGATATCACCTCCCACATGCCTCAAGGATCCTAAAACGATCTCACACCCCGACTCCGGTTCCTCCACGGCACATGGTCATGATCTAACGGAGCCTTACGTGCATGGTTCCAAGGTGGTTGTTCGACACCACAGCTGAACGGGTATGCTTCTGTTATGAAGCGTGGGGGGCTTATCTCTCGCAGCCAGGTGGAAAGGAGAAGCCTCTGTCAAAAGCTCTAATACATTGTCCTAGAGCGTTGTAACAACCGCATAACTACCCCAGGGTTTAGAACCTCGCTTCACAAGTCTCGCAGAAAGTGATAGTTCTATTTCGAATTTCAGGGAGTCAAGCCGCAATTCACCAGAAAGAGAACCCTCGGTCCATAGAGTAGATGGAAAGGATATCAACCTCCCGGGGCATTAATGGGTAAACTTCCAATAATTCAATAGACCTTGGGCCAAGAAGCTCCTTTTACTTTGCCCCTGTCCATGGGAAATTCATGCAACCCAAGAATTTCGGGTTTAACAAACAATTGCCCTCGATCATCCCGCTTGAAACAGTATTAGTCTAGCCGTGGCTTATACAATGATAGCATTTCTCCGGGTGGCGGTCCCCTGTTGATAAGGTCCAGCTCTGCCACGTGTTGCAAGGCGCACCACTCGACTGAAGTCCATGATATATGAACAAAAGACCAGCATGCACATCCCTGGTTTGGCTTGCGAGATAATAGGGCAGGACACGAATCGTCACTCTCGCACGGGAAAGGACAGGGCAATAGGGAGATTGAACATTGAACAGGGTGTTTCTGAGATGTTGATCAACGGGTTCAGACACGGGTCAGGCGTACCTGATGCTGGTGGCCTGGCGAGCCGTCAATGTTGGTTAAGGCGTCCGAATGAGTCATTCAATAGGGGGCTGTTTCAGCACGCCATTCCTTAGCCCTAGCGTCTTTGGATCCACCACGATAAGGCGTGCGGTTGCCCACTTATGCCCCGGACTATTCATGGCGCAGCAGGCCTCGAAGGAAAAGAGTCATCGCCGAGGTGGGCTGACTGCACGATGCTCTGGTATATAAAGCTCTTCGATCTCAGCCAGATCGGCTGAAAGTTCAGTTTGGCACTCAAATATCCTTCTCGCAATGGCATCTTTAAATCTTCGACCCTGCAAGGTCATTATTGTCGGCAGTGGCTTTGCCGGCCTGGCTCTGGCCCTCATGCTGGATAGGACGGGCGTTGACTACGTCCTCCTTGAAGCGTATGATGAGATTGTCGCTCAGGCCAGCGCTGGTATTATCATGTTGCCAAACGGTCTGCGAATCCTCGACCAACTGGGATGCTACGAGAGCCTGCTTGAGCAAACTCAGGATGTGGCGAACACTATGGCCTTCTGGAATGCAGATGGAGAGACAATAGCATCGGCGGACGGCATGGCGAACATGTCCACCGAGCGGTACGGCTCCTCTCTTGCTCTGTAAACGACAATTAATGTTTCGCAGACACGGGTATCCAATGATATGGTTCGAGCGATCAACTGTGCTGCAGGCGATGTATGACCAGATCTCGGACAAATCAAAGCTCTTGCCACAGAAACGGGTCGAGACCATCCGCCAGCTGGAAGAATCTGTCGAGGTGGTCACAGTGGATGGATCAACGTATCGCGGAGACCTTGTCATAGGAGCCGATGGGACACATTCGCGCGTGCGGCAGGAAATGGTCCGCCAGGCAACAGAGCTCGGGGTCGGCGAGGAGTATGGGGATGGTCGTATGTTTGTGGATGTCCCACACAAACAGAATACTGACAGAGGCAGACATTGCTACCACCTACGCCTGCCTTTTCGGTGTGTGTCCGATTATCCCTGAACTTCCATCGGGCTTCTTGGGGTTCGGGCTGAACAAACACTTCTCCCTCCTCGTGGGCACTGGGGCGCCAAACAAGACATATTTTGCTCTTGCGCAAAACCTGGGGAAGTCGCTTAGAAACGACGAAGTCCCGCGATTCACCGAGGAGGATAAGCAACGGCTCGTACAAGAACACTGGCATGACAAGATCACTCCATCGCTTACGCTCGGCGACTTGTACAAGTGCCACCAACGCGTCATCCACACTCCCCTGCGCGAAGGGATCCACAAGAAATGGCACTTAGGTCGGATCATGACGATCGGAGATGCGAGCCACCACGTAAGTAGGAGAGTTTTCACCTGAAAACACGATGTTGCTAATGCGGATAGATGACGGTGGTGATCGGGCAAGGAGGCAACCAAGCGATCGAAAGCGCCGCTGCCCTGACAAACAGTCTCGTCCGCACCCTGTCTCGCCCTCGCGTAGATCGCCTGGCGACGGAGGAGATTCAAACCATATTTCAACAGGTGCAGGAACTCCGCGAGCCACGAGTCAGAATGGCGATGGAGATGTCAGCTCAACGCCAGCGACAGGACGCAATGGAGACCCCCGAGTTGGAGGATCTGATGGTGAACAAGTTTCCCAAGATGTTTCCCGGGGCGGTGGTAAAGCGATGGGAGTCAATCTATTGTCCGGCAGTGTCTCTACAGATGTTGAAGGTGCCAGTCAGACCCAGGGTGGTCCCATTTGATGACGAAAGGGAGAAGGATGGGCAGGGCAAGCTGTAACTCCAATCTCCAGTTGTAATCTCACCCTCGTGCGGCTGAGCAAATGCCATTCCTCTCGCGGCTAGATCAGGCGCACAACCAAGCTTTGATTGGCTTGTAAATTGGAGCAATCTCATTGGAAATGGGGACGGTCGGCCCAAAGGCTGTGTACTTAAACCATCCATTCCCCCTCTCCCTCTCTGCTCATTGCCTTCACGACTCTTCGTTCTTGACTATTCGGAAATGGAGTTGGTGATGGGTCTACCCTGGCTCCAGAGCGTGCTAGGGCTCAGCCTATACGGGATCCTCCCCGCGACGCTCCTCTATCTCATCAATGCCCTCTTCTTGCGCGCCCCCAAACCGACCGGCGTTGCTTACATCCGTGAACCGCCTGGGAAATCCAGCTTTAGCCTGAAGACGCGGCTGGCATATCTGACCGACTGCCAGTCTCTCTTCCACGAAGCCTACCACAACGTGCGTTTCTCCCCGTAGGCTGATCCGGACAAAACTAATCGGGTGGGCAGTACTTGAAAAAGGGCAAGGCTGTGTTTGTGCCTGGGTTTGGGTCGCGCGACGAGCTTCTACTCCCGCCCAGCTCCATGCGATGGGTGATGAAACAGCCCGAAACGGTGATGAATCCTAGTGAAGCCTTTGCCGAATTCGACCAAGCCGATTACAGTCTCGGTCACTCGAAATACATTTCCGATTCCTGGCAGGGACTGCTGGTTAAAACCGAGTTGAACCTGGTTCTAGAGAATATTGTGTCGGCGATGAACGATGAGCTGGGGGTGGCTTTTGACAAGCATTTTGGCACCGACCAAGACAACTGGAAGAGCATAGATTTGCTGGAGACCGCGCGGCAAGTGGTCGCTCAGGCGGCAAGTCGCTTCACCGTCGGACTGCCGTTGTGTAAGTTGGAATCTTCTCTGGACGACCAGGTTCGCTGACAGGACATGTGCAACGACAGGCCGCAATGAGCAGTATATCAAGGACAGCTTTGATGCAATCGACGGGTGTGTGATCAATGCAGGAGTAACAGGAGGGACTCCTCCCGTGCTACGTCCCATCTTCGGTCCCCTCGTTGGTCTCAAGGCCCGACTGGCGAACCGAAAGGTGCGTAAACATTTCGAGCCTCTCTACCGCGAACGCCTAGAGACCCTCAAGTACGCCAAAGACGACCCGAACCATGTCGAGCCACGAGATCATCTCCAGTTGATGCTGCGATATGCTCAGAAGGAGAGGCCTCATGAGCTGTATGACCTGGAAAACATCACGGCCCGACTGACTGCGACCAACGTTGGCTCGATGCATCAAACCAGTCTCCAAGTAACGAATCTTCTCCTCAATGTCCTCGCCTCCGACGCAGAGTATAATACCATCTCCCTCTTGCGGGAGGAGGTGGCTCAGGTCCTCGGCAACAGTACCGAGTGGACCAAGGCCAAGGTCTCTAAGATGGTCAAGGCCGATAGTGTTGCACGCGAGACCCTGCGCCTCCACTCCTTTGGAGGCAGAGCTGTATTCCGCAAGGTCCTGGTTGATGGCGTTGAAACAGACGCCGGAATCAAGTTGCCCAAGGGAACCGTCTTCTCCTTTCTGAGCCAACCCGCACAGCTCGACGAGGAGACGTACGAGGATCCTTTCAAATACGACCCGTTTCGATTCTCTCGCGTGCGCGAAGCTGCAACAGACCCGGCCAAGAGCAACACCCTTAGCTTCGTGAGCACGAGCGCAGACTTTCTTGCCTTTAGCCATGGCAAACACGCTTGCCCTGGGCGGTTCTTGGTCGATTTTGAGTTGAAGATGATCATGGCGTATGTTCTCACACACTATGATCTTAAGTTTCCCGAGGAGTACAACAACAAGCGACCGCCGAACCGGTGGATGGCGGAGGCACTGGCTCCTCCTGCTGGAGTCAGAATCCTTGCTAAGAGACGAAAAGCCTCTACATCATAATTGCCGTTTAGTATTATTTATTCTGTTAAAATAGATTGAGTCTCTTACCCGTTTGATGAAGAGGTTTTAATAATCGCAACAGCGGTAGTTCCCTTGACGGTGTGGGCCCCGAACCTTACCCCCAGGCAAATAGATTGCCAGACGGTCCCCAACCCCTGTCGCATTGTTATTCGAGGAGAGACCAGAAATTGCGTAAAAAAAGACAATCCAAAACAGCAACTTATCTGTCTCGAGTCTTTGATAGTGGAGTTGGAGTGGGTGTTTGTCAGAGATATATAAAGAGTGTGGTGAGGAAGAGAATAAACAGTCAAGGTCAAGCTCTGCTAGGGGGGTAAAGGACAATTTGTTTCGTGAACCCAGATGGATTTCTGGGCTTTAACTATACTCTGAATGGATCTTTGTCTGAGATGTCTCAGCATTGCGAGTCGAGATGTCTTTGTACTTGCGTGTATGATATATGCAAGCTCCTCAATGAAATGACAAGTTCTCGCTCTATAAGATGTTTTCTAGAACATACACTTAATCACTCTATTACCACCTGTCAACGGCAGCCATGCAATCGGCACTGCTACAAATGCCCATCCGAGCTCTGAGAGCCCATGAATGAAAGATTGCCAACATCTAGAGCTCCTACAGTCGCTGGTGACTCAGGAAGATTCGACCTCTTTCAGATGCTTCACACAGGTCCTCGATACAAGGTCTGCAGCCCGTTTACGCCTGAGTCGGCGCTTAGAGATGTGCTGACCACTGCCATCGATCGCCCTAATCGACCTGTCCTTCGTCACCTAATTGGAAGGATAATGTCTGACTGTGAGCTATCCTGGCATCGTACAAAGCTGCCAGATCATGCTCTTACAAGAGCAGTGGCTGGCGGGCATTCCGACATTCTGCAAGTGATACTCGGCGCCGACTTCGGCGTGATGCAGCCCGAGGACACAATTAAACACACAATCACGACCCCCAACATTGAAGGTGGGAGGAAGAAGGCCGCCATTTCCGGTCTGCTAAAGGACATGATGAGGGATAAGAAGCCTCACAGAGCTTTTTTTGGTAGATTGCATAAGTGCAAGGCAGATGATACGCAAGTGACATGCGCTCTTCAGAAGCAGCGAGCAGGAGCCCTCAGAGAGCTGCTAACGGTCTGCGAAACCGAACGAGCCCTCGGTATTCAATCGATGTGCCTTCCCCTCTGGCTGCAGTGTGTAGCGGGCTACTACTGGAGCTCACGAATTATTGATTTTGATGACAAGGCTGCCCTTACTGCTGAGAGATTCCTGGTGCTCTCTGGGGCGGAGTGCGTTAATTTCCTGTCCGAGGAGCTGCCCCCTGCGCTGCGATCAACTATCCTCCGCCGACTCGGACTGTCTGTTGTAAACCATGAGGCAAGGGATATCTGTCTCTCTACACGCGATGGAGGGAACTTTTGCGTGCACAGAGATATTCTCTGCTACTGGTCGTCACGTTTTACTCGCGTATCCGCCGACGCATCCATCGAGCACATTCCGTTAGAGGGCTCGATCTCGTCGCGCAGTTTGGAGATGATGGTGAACTATATGTACTCAGGAAGGTACACCTGCTACAAATGCGTCCCTCGAGGTGTTTGATGCTTCGAGACTGCTAGGCATTGACTACTTGGTCTATTATTTCAACTGTCTCGTCCCTAGACATGGCTATTGTGCTGACACCTACCCGAGGCTAGATGACTTTGGGTTCAAGTGGGAGTTGTGGTACTAGTTAATTCTTTCTCAATGCATTGATCTATGCTTGACCAAAGCTGTACTCGCTCTTGTCCTTCCCTGCAGAGGTTTCTATATCGGTCAGCTAATATCCTTCCTTTTGATGCCCCCCTCCTCCTTTCCAGGTATACGTATAATATGTCCTGCCATGAGTCATACCAAAATCAAACCCTATACCTAAAGTTCGGTGCTTTATCGCCCATGGCCGCCCACTCTTCTCTATCCCCGTCCTCGCTATCCTGCATGGCCTCCCGCTTGGCATTCAACCTCTTGCACGTAATATAGTAGATAACTATAGCCGCCAGACCTAACGCAGTAAAAGCCAAAACAAGCGAGTGGCCGAGGCGGTATCGGGGGGAATCAGAACTCCGATAGAAGTTGGAGGCAGCCGCGCCACCCATGGTGCCAAAGCCAATCTGGATTGCGATGCCGACGGCTCGTTTTGCGTCCGGTGCCCAGTTGTTTGACGATAGGGCCAACAGTCCGGGGATTGCTATTGCGTGTCAGAAAAAGGTGTAGTTAGAGGGAACTAGCGGGGGACGCACCTGGATACATCCCACAGGCGGCGATAAAGCAACCCGCATATATTAGTCCTGGAATGAAACGTGGAGGCGCGACAGCAATGATATACCCGATCAGAATCGTGATGTAACAGGCGATCGTAAAGAAGCTCCGCTGGGCGGTCTTGTCGGCGTAGTATCCGACCGCAATACAGCAGATCGTGGCAGCAGCATAGATGGGAATTGTCAAGAGTTGGGCAAGGGCGGCAGAGTAACCTAGGCCCCTGATGATGGTGGGAAGGAAGAGCGAGAGAGCATACACGGCGGTTGCCTAATACCGTCAGCTATCGATCTCCCATTGGGGGGTTGAAGACTTACCACTCCCCAGTAACCGAGACAGTGGAAGTACGTCTGTTCAAATGTGTCAGTCCGGCGAATTCCAGAATGACGGATGGCATACTAACCTGCCAGTCCAGGAGCGCGGCCTTAACCTGCTTCCAGTGGGAGTCTTTCTGTTCGCCTGATTGAGTTTGAGGTGTTTGACCAGCAGTGGTGTAGTGCAGGCTCGCAATCAGAGCATCTTTTTCATATTCTGTCAGAAAGGTGGCCGTTTTAGGGTCGTCCCAGATGAGCCAGAACGATGCTACAGCGGCGATGACCGTCAACAGGCCCTCGAGAATGAAGCTATTAGATGTCAGTAGCAGATCTAGAAGAGTGTAGTGGGATCATGAATCTTACATCCATCGCCATCCTTCCAGATTTCCAACTCCGTCCATTTTGACGATCAGATACGCGAGCAGGCCGGAGAATGCGCCTGCCATAGAGGCAGAGGCAAAGATCAATGCGAGTCGAAACTGTGCATTTGACCGTGGATACCTTTTCTCTTAGCGATTCGATCGTTCCTAGATGACTATCACATACCACAGCGAGACATAGAACGCCAATCCCGGAACTATGTCTGGTCAGTCGTGGTCTGAATGATGAACAGGTTAGAGCGCTCACAAAGTCCAGCTTCGGTCAGTCCTATCGCATCACTGTTGATAAGCATTCAGAACATGCAGATCAATAAGCACCGTACCGAGAAAGAATCGAGCAGCCAGGAGTCCCGAGTAGCCTTGTACAATCCCGGTGAGAGTCATGACGATTCCTACCCAAGGTTAGAACCTCCACCGGTCGCAATGCCAGTCCACGTACCCCACGCCATGACGATCGACGGTAACCATACGCTCGGCTTAAGACGAACCAGCAGCAAGTTGCAGACTGGTTCGAAAAAGGAGTATGGGAAGAAGAAGATCGTCAAGCACCTGCGACAGATGTTAGTTTGGTGGTACTCTACCGGGCGCATACCAACCAGTTGTACTGCTGTCCCATCAAACCAAGGTCTTCCGACAGTCCCTGAATGTTTGCATTTCCAATGCTCCCTGACATTTCAATTAGCCTCTGCCCCGATCCTGAAAAGAGATTGGAGGAAGCACCTCGGTCCAAGAAGCTCAATAGGTAGAGGAGCGCGAGGATGGGAATGACTCGAATGTCGACCTTTCGTAATATTCTGTTGAACTCCTCCTGCGGCACTGTACGAGCCAGCTCATCGTGGGCTTGCTGGGCTGAGATCTTTTCCAGTTGCTCGACCGGTGTGGACTCGCCGCTGTGGCGACCCTTGGATTCCATCACGAGGAATGTGCAGCTTAACAGAGATACAAGATCGCAAAGGTCCTGAGATGTAAGATAAAGCTCCCCCGGCCCGAGGAAGTGATGATGGATCCTGGAAGTTGGAGTAATAGAGTCTTGGAAGTGCGGAGAGGCTGGGGAAAAGGCGGGGATGCCGGAGGCCCTCCGATGAGTCCGATCACCTGCAGACTGCAGTACTTGTTCCGGGGAATGCTCCGGTGCCTTTTAGCATAAAAGGCATATCCTTTGTTCAGATAACGCGGGGCGGATAGATTAACCAAGATTATTTATATGACACGGCCCATGGCAATGGTGGCCTTGAACAAGATATATACATGATGTATAGAGAATGTAACAACAAAGTATCCTCCCCTCGATATATATTAATGCATTTGCAAGGGCTTTGAAAGAAAAACATCTAGAGGACGCGACACAGCCTACCATTTTCATGCGGAAGGCCGTTCTCAGTCACCACCTCCCACCGCTCGCTCCCAACCGCGGTCGCAGCATAGAAAACATCAAAGGGATCTAGCTTCCGCTTCAAAGCAAGGAGGCGAGGGTAATTCGAGCCGTAAAACTCTTGTTGGAAGTTGGGTTCCATACGGTCGGACTCTCCAAGATAGGCTCCTGCCCCAGGACTCACGTCTCTCCACCGCTGCATGTGCTTGTACGTGAAATCATGCCGGGCAGCCTTGATCTCCTCGGTGGTAGCATTGGCTGCCCAATTGACGCTGGAAAGGGCGTGCATCACGGCTTTTCGCCACGCAGGACCGACCGCGTTGTCAGGGTTTCCGCCTCGCTCGAGAGTCGGGGCCATGTTGAAGGCAATCAACACTAGGCCTGCGTCGGAGGATGCCTTGATGGCATCAAAGGTCTTATCGAGGATAGACTCACTCTCAAAGTTCTCCCTGGGGAACAGACGGGAGCCGGTGGCGACGTGCGTCTTCTGCACCACCTCAAGGGGGAAGGATTCGAGCCATGCGTCGTAAAAGTTATCGAAGTAGGTGGTAGTTGGGGTAAATGTGATATTGAGATCGTTAAGCTGTTGGAACCATGGCGCAAGAATGGCGTTGGTCTCCTCCAACGTCTTGTTGGGAGCAACAAATGGCTGCATGAGGAAGGTGAACTGACCGTTGGAGGGCAGGATGAAGAAGTAGGAGTAGATTCCGAGGTCGGAGTGCTCAATGAAATAGTCCAGGTAGGCTCGGACTCCCTTCCAGAAGTTGCTGTAGGTGATCTCGCCGCCCGTGGAAAAAGTAAAGGTCGAGGTTGTAACGGGGATGGTTGGGTACGCTTTGACGGTGACTGAGGTCACCACCCCAAAGGTGCTGCCCCCACCACCGCGAAGAGCCCAGAACAGTTCCTCGTTCTCCGTGAAGGAGGCCGTTCGAAAGCGTCCGTCTGGAGTGACAACTTCCATCGATAGAACCTGGTCGGCCGCCATGCCGTGGATGGAGCTGAGCGGCGAATGCCCGCCTCCTTGAACATAACCGCCTGTCATATGATTAGTATCTCGTAGAGTGAGTGGACTCTTCAAGTCTTACCCATTACGCCGACAGTCTAGAGCAATGATTAGTGTAAGTAATCAAAGAGGAACAAGCTCATGCCAACGTACCTGACCCTCTCCGCCAACAACCATCAGCCCGTGGTCCTGCGCAGCCTTGTAGATCTCATAGGCTGCAACGCCAGATCCCGCCTTGAAAGCAGGTCCAGTCCAATCCGTGCCCGGAGCGCTGTAGTTTTCAATGTGCTTAATTCCCTTGAGGTTGTGCGTCCAGATACTCAGGGACCCTGCACCACCCGACTTGCCGGAGAAGTCGTGGCCGGTGTTCTTCACGACCAGCCGGACACCCGTGTTGCGAGCAAAGTTAATGCCCAGCTGGATTTGAGCGACATTGGTGGCGTTGATGACATAGTGGGGAAAACCACCCATCGTGCACTTTGCATCGGGGTCAGTGGTGGGCTCGCATGTGAGACCCTGATACACCGGCGACAACATCTCAATCGGGTCATCCAAGCTGTGGCAGTGTTAATCATGACCATTTCGCAAAGGTAGAGCAGTACATACTGGAAATAAGAACCTGTCCACTGGGAGGTCAGGTACTCGCAGTCAGCGGCATCGTAACCAGGACCACTGTAACATGTCGATGCACGAGGAACACCCTTGATCAAGGCACCTCCAGTGACCATGTCCAACAAACCCCAGATAATCCTCGATGGCCACAGGAGGTCACCCGGAAAGACCTTGCAGAGAGAAAATGACCGCGGGGAATTATCGACCTGGCCATTGGGCGAGTCAAAGTCGAAAAGGGCAGCATCAGACTCATTCAGTTTCTGCAGATCGGCCGGCAGCAGCTGCACAGTCTCAAAGTCAAAGTACTCCTTTCCCTGGGAGGAAACAGTGCTGGCCAGACGCCCCGAAGGGTCACTGGCGGTGGTCGTGAGGCTCGTAGCGAGAACGAGAAATACGAATCTCATTTTGCCGTTCAAGCAGAGGCAGGACAGGGATCAGAGAACTTCGCTCGTGGTACCGAACGAGCGCGAGAGTCTCGCTAGATTTAAGTTAGGCAATATGATAAAAAGGGGAAAGATCTATGGCGGGCATCGAGATTGGAGATCCTTCGGGGTGGCTTTTGCTTAGAAAGGCCCCAATCATGTCTAAAGTGCTGGGACGAAGGTTTCAAGTGCCGTGTGGATTCAGGGCGCAGCCAATATAAAAACATCCATGCTGAACTACCCTGAACTACCAACCTTGATCCCCACTGAATTCATTTCCGTCCCCAAATCGCCTTCCCCCGGGGGGCTGCCTTGGATTCTTCCGTGAATCCACCTATCAAACTGGCCCGGTATCCGAATTACGGAGATTGGTTAGGAAGTTGTTGGAGTAAAGCCGGCGAGCCCGATTGGCTTCGGGACAACAAACTTCTACTATTATACTAGAGTCGAACCTTCTGAATTGCTCCGAAATATGCCCTCTCGGGCCATGTCGATCACTGCGAGTGCAACCTTCTAAAGACCAGCACAATGCACTGTTGACACCCACAGATACGCTTCAATCAGTCTGTCTGAGCGTTTTTGCTGCAGGATCATACCGGTTCGTTGCCTGATGCTTATTGTACCTCAGGGGAAGCCTCTATAATATCTGATACTCGCCCACCATGGCCGATAATGTGCAAACCGAAGCGCTCGCCATCATCCTGCTGTTCCCGATCCTCAGCACATTGGCGCTCATGCTGCGAGCGTACTCCCGATATATTATTAGACAATTTGGCTGGGGTGGGTTATTGCTCCTACTGTTCTTTGACGACCGTATGCTAAAGATTGTAGATGATGTTTTGATCATCATCGCATGGGTATGCCCCTCAGTCGCTCCCTTAGGCCTGTTCTGACCCAAATCTAGCTACTTGCAGTAGGGCAAGGATACACGGTGTATATATGTACGTTCTCCGTCGACTTTCCTGCTCAAGTACTAATGATCCGACCCTCTGTAGACACGAAACTCTCCTACTCCGGTTACCACAGCTGGGACATCCCCGAACAAACGATCGACGAGAAGATCAAAGTCCAGAAGTACAACCTCGCCAATCAATTACTGTACAACCCGATCCTCGCTATCGTGAAAGCATCCGTCATCCTGTTCATCTTCCGCCTCGAGGACCGTCGCCCCATCGTCCGCTGGAACCTTCACATCCTTTTCTGGGTCAATCTGGCGCTCTCACTTGCCATCTTCTTCGCCGACCTTCTCCAATGCACCCCCCTGCACTACATGTACGACTACCCGGCAATGGACCTAGCAGCGCAACAGGCCGCTGGCGCAGAGAACGGCATGAAGGACGGTAAACTAGTCAAGGGTGGAAGCTGCATTGACCAAGTTGGATTCTTCCTGGGATCTGGAGCGTTGACAATCGTGACGGACATATGGGTGCTGTGTATTCCGACGATTGTGGTGTGGCACCTGCAGATGAATCGCCGGAAGAAGATCGCCATCATTGCAGTATTGAGTATGGGTGTCATGTAAGTTTCGAGTAGTCTTCCTGCCAGATGCAACTCCCTAACTGTTCCCAGCGTCACTGCAATAGGCATTGCCCGCCTAGGCGTCTATGCGAATCGATTCCGACCCAACAACCCCGACCGCAGCTACAACATCGGCCATACGATTTCCAGCGCCGAAGTGAATGTCGCCATCATCACGGCGTCAGCGACTGCTCTCCCGCCTCTGATCAACCGCCTTGCACCCCGGCTCTGGTCCAGCATGGACCATACGACCGACCGCCAGCGACGAGCTGGCTGGACAGTATCATCAGCCAGCAAAAGCGGCACGCGCGGGACCCGTCGCGGACGGGAACGAGCTTCGTCCTACATCATGATGGGCAACGTCAAGGGCAACGAGGCGCCGCATGTCAGCCAGGAGCGCATCATAGTGGAGGATCGGTTCTCCATCACCTCGCGGAGGGATGGCGGAGATAGGGGTTCTTCGTGAGGGGGGACTGGTCGACTGGGGAAATCGAAAAACTATTTGTACATATTATCCCACTAATGCTCTTGATACCCTTCTTAATGAATTTATTTCCTTAGACATTTCTCATCACTTCTACCCGAGTACGCTTGGGCTGCGTTTCCCCCAAAGCACTCACTCGAGCCTTGTCAAGTCCCTCTCCTTTCTACTTGCAACACTACAAAGCCTTGTCAACATTGGTTGGCGTGGCGGGATCATAGCCGGTGGTCATAATAGCCTTATGGACCCTGATCGGTGTTACGGCAACCATGTCGGAAAGGCTTTTCAATGTCCTTGACATATCCGCCATGGATAACTTCACCGGCTTTGCCCCTGGAATCAGGAGCTTCATTGCCGGAGTTGCTAAGGCACTCTTCGAAGTTGGAAATTCCCTCACGGTGACAGACCCGATAGGCGGCTGACTTGGTGGTAGAGTGACTTTGACAATGGTAAATGGACCGTGACATGCACTGGTGATCACTCTTTGGCAACAGCATTTGCGTCAAGCACAGAGTACAAGCAAACGATGGCTGGTGCAATTCATTAGCCTCGATGGTGGGGAGCTCAGAAGCAGATCGAGTCTACTCACATCCATGTCCATCGGGGTAGAAGAGCACAACCAGCCAGAGCCCTCCACTGGGCGATCAATTTGCGCTAGGGGTCTCTTGCCTAAATCCTCCCGAGGTAAGTCCAAAGGTCGTCGCTAGCGGTCTTCTAACCTGGAGCCTGGACCCTCTGAATGTGAGGAATGTGCAACTAGAAAGCTCTATGCCTCCCTCGCGTCCGCTACGGGCCACTCATGAACGAAGCGCCTTGTCGAACCACCCTCGCCATTTGCTCCGCACTCTTCCCACCGGGCTGTATGTTCAGCAAGGGCATAACACGCAAGAACTGCTCGCCAATCCACTTATGCTGCCCAGGTCTGAGAAGATTCGCTTTGAGCGAGCCGCCGTCTTCTGCGAACAGCATCAACAGCCGACTGAGGGGGTTCATAATGTGCCAATGGCCTTGGGCGATGATATGGCGTCGATTTTGGTCCTCCTTGGACGCCGGCGATGGCGAGGATCTCATTCTCGATCTTCCAGGGTCTGGTGACGCGGGCTGGCCACAAGAGCCGGGAAGCAATATAGCCGAGTCCGTGAAGTCGCTCATGCCAGAGGGTTTGACCCGATTGCCGAGAAAAAATGGTACGCTGTAGCAAATGCCGTCTACCAGTTCTTGGAGCGTCTGGATATACTCGAGCATGGCGTCCTCCCTTTCGCGAACCTCCTGTTTTGTAAGAACCGATTGTCCAACGTCTAGTTCCAGGTTCAGCGAGCTCAGACCAATTCTGACGAGCAAAAGGCGCTGAACGCGCCATAGGTTCCAGATCTTTCCAATCAGGCAGGATGAGTACACTTCGCAGGTGGATTGATAGGTAATAATGGACGGGTCGAAGTCACGGCCACTGATGAGGCGCAGGGGTTGCCAATGGGCCGGGACGGTTTTTGCCCAAAGCAGGAGCTGATCGTCGATGCTCTTTGCCCCGGCTCTCCACGCTTTCAGATCTGGCTGTGGAGATGGCATAGTTCCAGTTCGCTCCAACAGTTGCCTGTAGCCCGCTTGGAACTCGGCAACAGAAGCGCCTATAGTATCAAGGGTGGCGCTGGGATTGTCTGGAATGCCGGCCATACCGCGGTCGGAAATCCAGGTGTACACCACACTATTCAGCGGTCGCTCCTGACGCATCGCCGAGGATATCTCGGAGTGGATTATAAAGTTGCGAACGTATCCGCTGGTTGTGGGATTCATGTAGTCGGAGGTCGTGAGTGGGAGCAAAGACATGGCTCCGTTGTGGTGAATCCGCGTTGCCCGCTGTCTGCTGTACACAGCGGCAAGGTTATCGTGCAGTTGCAGCGACAAGATAGCCAGCATAGTTGCCGGTTTACCGCGCTCGTCGCGATCCTGGAGAGTATCGCGGAGAGCGGCTACGGCCTGGTTGTAAAAGGAGTTTCGTCGCGAGGGGAAGTTGTTTCCTCGCCAGAGGGAGAGGATCTCCGAAGCCACCGCAGAGACAGCCAATGACAGAGGCGAGCTCTGCTTCTGCCAGGAGTAGACGGGGACCAGCATCTCGAAGTAGCCGCGTGCTGACTCGATGTCAGCCTCCATGCTGGCGTAGTGCTGAAGGAAGAATGGCACCGCCGTGTCGGGCTCGGCCACTGGTCGCAAGAACTTGAGCGACTCATCCTTGATCTTGAGCTTCGTCTTGTAGCCTCCGCATTCCAACTTCAGGCGCTGACAGTTGCGACAGCTGGGCTTCCCTTCGTCGCATTTGACGCGTCGTTGCTTGCAGGTGACGCAACCGTTGGAGGGGCCACGGTTCACCATACTCGATTCAGTGGTGCTTTTGCGACGAGGCGATGGACGGGATTCTTATGTGAGGTGGATTAGTGGCTGCCTACGCGCGTGTGGATGGTCTGGACAAAGGGGGAGATGGTGATGATGATGATGCCTTACGGGGATGACCTCATGCGACTTTTCTCATCAGGCGCCACAATTCTCTCGCGGGAGGCTTGGCATGGCCTTAATTTATCAACCAATCAGAGAGCTCGGTCGCAAAGATCCTCTCAATGCAGTCCAAGTATACTCCATGGAGAGGACAAGTATAAGTAGAGGCGATGTGACTGCCGACAGATCCAACATAACCCTAAACAACCTCATGATGAAGCTCTCGACTTGCATCTGCCCCTTGTTGGCCTCGTCAGTCTACTGTCGCTCCATGGCCAGAGCAACCAACACCACCAAGAGCGATCCCGACGATTATCCAACCTTCCAGCTCAGCAGTGACTCCAACTTCAACTTCAACTTTGTCATTGCCCTGGGTAATGCCGTGACCGGCGGGTCGGATATCGGTCCTGTTCTCGGTGTTGCCAAAGACGCCGCCCCAGGTGATCTCGACTCCTACAGCCAGGAGTGGTATAAGCTCGCCAACCAGACCAAGGCACAAGCAGAAGATCCAGACAATGCTTTTGATCCAGTCAATGTCAGAGACACCTGGTTTTCTGCCTCTCACTACTTCCGACGCGCTGACGAATACGTCCACGGCAACTGGAGCAATCCACTGATCAACACCCTGTGGAACGAACAAACCGCAGCATTCGACAAAGCCATAGCAGCGCTACCAAAGCCCGGAAAACGCATCCAACTCCCAGCCAAACAGGGCGGGTTTCTCGTCGAAGCCATCTGGTACGAAGCACCGGACAGCAAACACCAGAAACGACCAACCCTGATAATCGGAAATGGATTCGACGCCGCCCAAGAAGACTCCTACCACTACTTCGTTGCACCCGCCCTAGCTCGAGGGTGGAACTGCATCACATACGAAGGACCAGGTCAGCCAACCGTCGTCCGAAACCAAAGCCTCGGCTTCATCCCAGACTGGGAAAACGTCCTGATTCCCGTAGTCGACTACCTCTTTGCCGAAAAATCAGATGCCGTTGACACAGACCGGCTCGTCCTCGTCGGCAACTCCTTTGGCGGATATCTAGCAGCAAGAGCCGCAGCATTCGAGCCCCGTCTTGCAGCCGCAATCCTAATCGGCGGTGTCTGGGATGTCTACCCCGGTTTCTCAGCCCTGCTCCCACCGGAGCTGAAGCGACTATATGAGTCCGGAAACCACACTGAGTTCGACCATGCGCTTCTGTCCCTACGCGACGCGGATAAACTCCCCACCGAAGCCGCTTGGGGCATCGACTACGGCCTGTGGGCGTTCCAGACCCAATCACCCTCCGAGTTCTTCACCAAGATCAAAGAATATCACATCAGGGATATCGTCAATAAGATCAATATCCCCGTCTTCATTGGTGATGCAGAGTACGAAAATATCTTCCCGGGGCAGCCGCAGCAGGTGAAGGATGCCCTTGGGGATAGAGGGACGCTGCATGTTTTCAACGGGACCGCGGGGTATCATTGTCAGTCTGGGGCTATACAGGAGATGACGAGAACGTTGCATGCTTGGCTGCATAAGACTCTTCTTAAGCCGGAGGGTGGATATTGAAGCTGAGATTTCGATGTTTACATATTCTGGTTCTGGTGAGGTGCGTTGGGAAATTGCTGTAGAGGTGAGAAACTTGGGGGCGCTCATTGACGGAACAGTTTGCGTATTTGCACGTATAGCTTAAGTCTGTTGTCATTATTATCATTCTATGTACCATACTACTTGCTAAACATGTTGTATACGTCGTTCGAGAAGCTAAAGTCATAACTTGTTATCATTTACATATCCCCTGCTTCAGAGGATAATCTCGAATATATATAACGAGTTTGACTCCAAGCCTGTCAATCAAGCCCCAGCTCTTACTGGACAGTACATCTAGGATAACATCCTGACATCTGTCAATCAACCCATTACGGACCGTACGTTGCATTTCTCGAAACATTCATCCACGATCTTCCGTAGAAATATGAAACCAAACATGAAAGTACCGAAGCACGATCTCCATTGCGAATCAAATCACTCAGTGTCACAGTCCGAAAGAACAACCTCATCAATAAGCACATGGTTAGATGTAAACCCATCATGAAAAGCGCAAGATCCCACAATGTTCAGCACGTCGTCGCCCTGAGTCGGCTGGAAGAGCCCAGTGAGTCGAAGCCACTGGCCAGCATTCCAAAAGAGATCGGAAGCAATAGCACCAGCCTCGGGGTCTTTGCCAATGTAAGCTTCGACAGCGCAATGAGTGCTGCTAGGGATTGGCTCGTCGATGCGCACATAAAGGGTGAGGTTGTGGGGTGTTGTAGTGTCGAGGTCGTAGAGGTAGGTACGGACGGAGACTTCAGGGTTTTCGGTAGTGACTGAGAGGTCGCTTTCAAGCTGACAGATACTGCTGAGGGTATTTGGGCTATGAAGGAACTTACAGGAAGTTGTTACCAGCGTACGCGACGTTGGGGTTGGTAGTCACGTATGCGATGCTGGGGTCGGATGTGTGCCAGCCAGAAATGCTGGCTTCGAAGCCGGGGTTTGGAGTGAGAACGCAAGACATGTTGACTGCTTTGGGTAGGATGATCAAGATATCTGTAAGAGAGGCTTGGTGGTTGAGCTTTATGAGCTGAGAAGCAGTTGATGGGGATTTACTTTCAAGGGCAGGCTGGCAAGGGAGGTTTATATAGATTTCTCTGAGACGGTACGTTGTCTGTGAGTACTATCCGCTGCTGGATTAAACCTCACTAATGAAAGTCTCAGATTGAAGGAGAAACAAAACCTGCAGCCTGATGATGCCCTTGATCGGCCCCCACAGGAGATGCTACAAGCTACCACAAGTAGGATGCAAGGAACAAACAGACTGTATCACCATAAGCGGCATCAACCAACAATTATCGGAAAGCATTCTCTCGCCGCGGCTTCAATGCCCCCTCGTCATTGGTCTTCTGATGTGAGGTTTCATTGTAGGTATAGAGCACTTACCCCGTGGATAAGAGACCTTTCTGTGCCATGACACTAGGGTAGCTTGAGGTGAGTTGAACCTCGCACCCTAGGTCTTACACTAAATCCATCAAACAAACTCTGTTGCCTGAAGGATCACCAGGGATGGGGTTTGCTCACCAATAATCTACCGTTATTAACTGCCATGCGAAAGATCCTAATAGGCTCGGCTTGTCGGACGACAGAGTATCCGTAGCTGGGGAAGCAGGAGTCTGAGCCGAGTGCCCTAAATAGGGTCCTGTCATGGTCCGTGCTTGCGAGAAAGATCAGTTGTACGGGAGGTTTCCAAGGCCAACAGGCACCTGCCCGAGCTTGCGAGCTCCTGCAGTTACTATTCTGATTCCATTGTGTCTCGCGTAGGTATCAACATTCTCTCTTTGTTTTGACAGCAGTTAATTTGCTCCATTCCAGTACTCCAAATCCACAAACTGCTCCCAGCCAACGACAACCTCATCAATGTCAACAGCTTCCTCCAGCTGATAGCTCCACTCCACCCGATCAGACGTGTCAGAACCAGGCCCCGAGTTGCCATACTCAGCATAGAAAATATTCTCAAAGTTGGGCGCCTTATCCCAAGGATTCCACCCCTCAGAGTGCACAATATCCTCCAGCTCCGAATTCTGAAAGACCGTGCGCGCATGATCGCGCCACGGTCTACCCAGGAAAACACTACCCTCACGCACATCCACCCCCTCTGCAGCGGTGATCTGGGAGTTATTAATCACAAACCAACCCTCATCCTCCTCATCCCTCCCTGATGCTGTAATATACCCACCAGACACCCTCCTGTTGGCGATCTCACACTCTTCAAACCATAGAACACCCCCGCCATAAATGAAATCCACCGCCCCATCAACATACGAGTTCTTAAACAGCACCCGCCCCTCACGGTTAAACAGCGTATCTTGCCATCCGGTGAACGCAACGCCATAGAACCCGATCGCATCACTATTAATAGACACAGCATGCGAGGGCCCTTGATCGCCAGCCGTATTTTCAATCAGGAGATTATAAACAGAAACATTGTCGGACCAGATCCGCAGCGTGCCGCTACGTTCGTTGCTCCCCGCTGCTGAAGACGGCACGCCTGCGGAGAGGGTGACCTCGTTCGCGGCAAAGGATTGGTCGTCGGCGGTGTACCCGTAGATGGTGATCTTGCCCGCATAACCCTCTTCTATGACTGTTTGGCCGGTATAGTTGCCGGGTTGGATAAAGATTGTGGTCTCGGAGGTTGAGGAGGGGTCGATGGAGTCGATTGCTTGTTGGAGCTGTGTATGGATGTTAGTCTCTCGGTGAGCTAGCTGCACGTTTGAAAAGAGGACTAACAGAGGAGTAGTCCCCTCCAGATTGAGAGACGACTTTGGCGCCTGCGGGCGGCTCGGTGCGAGGGACGGCTTGGACGAGGCCAATGGCCAAAGTGCAGAGAGTCAACGCTCCTCTCAACATTGTGCTATAGTTGACAGTAATGATCCTGCTCGAGACTGAAGTTGCTACTTCGTCTTTACTATGAGAGGTCGTGGGCTCAGCAACGAAACAGTTCCGTTAAATATATCCTGCAGAATCGACCCACGTTGAAACAAATGCTACGGGCTATGCGCTTTTGTGGACGGAAAAATAACGACTACCCCACACGATCGCCCCGGACCAAACCCTGAAGAAGTCTGTTTAGGCGGAAATCAACGTGCAATTTACCCGCGGCTATTCTGGGGTAGATGTCTTCATGTACAGGGAAGATGGGGAATTCATCCTGCTGGCATGTCGTCCTAGTGACTCTTCAAATAGCCGACAGACAAAGGGTTCGTAGGACAAAGGAGTATACAGCCTGGACGGTGCTATAGATTTGTTACAGGCACTCCAATCCGGATTGCAATTGGCGTGAAAAAATATATCCCTGCTCAATCTGTTGCAACACCTAACACTATACTACCGCGATTCTCCTCGCTGGTCTGATCCCGCCACCATATAATGTGCCCAGCTAAGTACAAACATCAGCCCTGGGACCCGCACTGCCCTGCACAATCCCAGGCACATCATCAGTAGCATCCAGTGTATAATCATAAAACTCCGCCGGATCAAACGCGGTACCCTGATTCTCAGCGATCGTGCCGCTCGTCCCATCATACTCATTACCCTCCGCGGTGAGCGTCGCATCCCCATCAGCCGTAAGCGGGTCCTCACAGTCCTCAAAGTAAACATTCTCAACGCGCGCGTTGGTCGCACCGCGAATATAGTGCCCGTAGCTCCCACACCCGCGCAGGTAGTTGTTGTACAGGTGAGCGTGCAGCATGTTGTCTGCGCTGGGGTTGCGTTGGTTGGTCTCGTCAAAGTATACGTGGTGGATCGTGCCTTGCGTGATGATGTTGTCGGTCCAGCCGATGCCGAAGGCCTTGTTGACGCCTTTGATCCAGGTGTTGGAGACGGTCCAGTAGTCGGAGTCTTTGCGGAGGTCGATGCCGCCGTCGCCGATGACTTCAAGGATGCCTGTAATCTTTTTAGAAGAGTGATTACACTCACAGGGGTGGTACTGACAGTGGTCGATCCAGATGTTTGTTGAGGTATCAACCTGGATTCCATCCCAATCTTGCTCCTCGCCGCCGTCGGTATTACCTATAGAAGAGAACAGTCAGACCAAGGCACCATACAATATCAGATAGATGAACCCACCAATTCGTAGATTGCGAATAATAACATTGTGCCTGTTAATGATCCTGAAACCTCCGCCAGAAATCTCAGCATCGCCGCCAACCCCGATGATGGTCTTATCATCGGCAACATCAACCTCCTTTCCCTTAGGCGAGATGTCAATCGTGCCTGAGACCTTGATCACATATTTCTCGTCGGCGCCTGCATATTCTTCCAGATCTGCCTGATTGGTGACAGTCACGACAGTGCCTCCATTACCGCCAGTCGTGCCGCCGTTCAAGGAGGCAAACCCATCAGCGTTATCCTCGCATGCAGCCGATACGAGGCGCATAAGGTAGGGGGGAAAGATAGTAAGGAAAAAGAACAGCTTCATGTTGAGTTGGTTTTGCTTTGTCGTGTGTTGGTAGAGTAGGTGTCCTTTACAGTCCTGCGCGTCCTGGTATACAGCTAATGGGGGTCTTTATACGAGACACCCTGCCGAGCCAGGATGCTTCGTGTGGCGTTTCATGATGAAACCACCCACCCCTCCACCCCGGTGCTTTGCTAAATGCAGATGTCCGTGTCCCATTTGAATGGTAAAGACAGACATGTGAGCACCAAGACTGGGGCCCCGCATGTCGATCATTTTGGTCCACCCCTATTACCCGGTGCTGAAACAGGTTTCCACTAATTGGGTGAATATGCATGTCTCGCGTCAGAAGCGAACGGACCTGATATCAGCACTAAAGCTGACGTGCATGGCTGCAGAAATTGCCACAGCGCCTCAGATCCGGGGTAAACAGGCTATATCGTCTTGCGAATTTTATTCGAGGAAATACCCTTTACCTAGTGGCTGGCCTTGCGTGCCCCGTGTGCAGCTGGGGAGCATACCTTTCGGACCGAGGAATGCAGGGAACGGACGAGCTCCTGTGGGGCTTGAGTTAAGGGTCCATGGCCTAGCTGAATGCTATTAGAGAGCTCTAGCCAGCTTTCGTCACTTTAGACAAATTTTCCAATCGTAAGTAAAGATGTGGGCACTTGATAAAGTCAAGCAGGCGTCACATCATCAGGAGCCGGCCTGGCCTTCGAAGTCAACCGGATACGGATGCAGATGCGGATCAAGCTCAGTAGATGTTCGTCCCAGGAACTCTGTCCATAATAGCGATTGGTAGGCTCTCATTCTTTCTGTCTGAATTGCGACATTGTCTCCAAGTATGATATGCTTTCGCTGCGAAAACGGCTCTTGTAAATGCCTGTGTGCGGTTACCTCGAGAATGTTTATAGACGGGCCGATGTGCCACTCAACCCTACAGCACACTGCACATCTAGATAAAAATGACAGGCGACATCGAGCTACAGGAGGTCCCCTCGGCTGCGGCTGATCCTATTAAAGGACCGTCAGGTAGCGACTCCGAGTGGACAGCAAAGGAGGATCGAAAGATTGTTCGAGGGTATGTCCTACCTTAGGCTATGATAGACGCGTCTAGCTAACTTCTCAGGCTCGACTTCGCCCTGCTTCCCTTCTTGGTTGCTGCCTTTTTCATGCTCCAGATGGACCGTGGCAACTTGTCCAACAATCTCACTTCTACCATCACTGAGGATCTTGGAATCACGCGCGATGATATCAACGTGGGCTCGCAGCTCTTGCTTGCCGGCATTGTCATTTTCGACCTTCCCTCGAATATGCTAATGTACTATGTGCGTCTCACCTTCCACCTTCTATGCACTCTGTCTAACTCGCATCCCTCCCCTCAGTCCGGCCTCATTACTGGTTATCAATTCAGATCCTAGCATGGGGATTGGCCGCAGCCTTCCAGGCACTCATTTCAAATTATGCAGGTTTCTTAGGAACACGGTTCCTACTGGGATTCTTTGAAGCAGGGTTTGTCCCTGGTGGGATGTATCTGTTGACAACTTGGTAAAAGCGAACAGAGTATAGCACGAGGGTGGCATACTACTATACCGGAAACCTCATCGCCCAAGCCTTGAGTGGTCTGCTCGCAGCTGGTATACTTCGACTGGAGGGACACGGTGGGTGGGGAGGTTGGAGATGGCTTTGGCTAGGTATGCCCCTTTTCTTTTGTTTCAGCAGGGATGTAGTTGATGTGTTGGTAGTTGAGGGTTGTATGACCCTTGCAGTGGCCGCCCTGTTTCTATTGTTTCTTCCTCCCAGCATGACCGACTGCAAGCCTTTTATTGCCATGGGACGTTGGAGCTACTTCAACCAGCGCGAGCGCAACGTTCTAGCTCAACGACGGAGTGTTGATGGATCTACCTCCGAGACGACCAAGCGCAAGATCACCAGCAAAGACATCTTGCAGACATTCAGCAACTTCCGCCTCTGGATGCACGTTGCCATTACCATGCTCAGCACATGTGCCCTTCATGGTCTGACTCTCTACACACCCGCAATGATCAAGTCATTCAGCTTTACCTCGATTCAGTCCAATGCATTGACATCGGTCGCATACTTGGGGCTCTCGTTGTGGCCGTCGGTTTGGCGATGGCGAGTGACCGCACCGGACATCGAGGCCCTTTCGTTCTTGTATCTGCCTCCTGGTTGCTCATTACCTGGGGATGTCTGATGACAGTAGCGAATATCAACGACAAGTGGCATAAATACGCAGTCCTGATTTTATCCAATGTGTGTGGTGTCACTACGCAGTAAGCCTCCTCATACAAAGCATTGCAGGCTCGATTCTAACGCCCATTACCTAGCATTCTCAACACTGGTTGGCTGCTCGTCAACACCAAGTCGGATCAGTCACGGAGTCTGTCTAGCGCGTGAGTTCCTTCACGCCGGGTTATGCACCCTCAGCTAACAGGTATCCTAGAATGATTGTTATCGCCGCTAATTTAGGCGGATTATCTGGCGGCCAGATATACCGCGCCGACGACGCACCGGAGTACCAGCGTGCTATCCGCATGATGACGATCATTGGGGCTGCGGCGTGGGTGGTCACTGCGGCACTGGGACTGATCTACTATTTTGACGCGCGGAGGGCTCTCAAGGCTGCTCTTGAGGTGCGATAAGACGTGAACACATAGATAGACAGTATAGGCATGCAATGAATCAATGGTCCTCTTTGGTGCGATCATCGTGGCTTATGGCGCCATTTCCAATTGACCCACATCCCCTACTAAATACGGAGAGATCCGTCCCTCTTCCGTTCCATCCGTCCTGCACTCCAACAGCTATGGAGAGGCCTGCGAAGCGTGTGAGACAGGCATGCGAGACTTGCCGGTGGGTGGTCTGTGGCATGGTCGAGAGCAATGCTGATCTTATGCGGCTGCTAGACGCAAGAAGTCCCGGTGTTCCGGGGATAAGCCCGTTTGTTTGACTTGTGGGCGGGTTCGCCAGCAATGCTACTATGCGGATGAACGGAGTCTGTCGCCTCCTGTGGGAGGTGATCGCGATGCTCTTGGGGATAGTGTTGAGAATGCACCGGTTGAACCTTGGGTAGGTGCTGCTATATGCACCTGATAATGCGGTCGCAGTCTAACGATCCTTAAGCACCAGCGCGTTGATTCGCTCCAGTCTACGATGACGGACATTCTTAACCACTTGAAGTAAGTTATATGATATCTCTATATTGTCCAGCCTGATGCTAAGCCCCCCAGGAACCCTTCCACCCTACATAGGGTAGATCCAGCAGCTCAGACACCGCACATAACAACTCCGGCGTCACCGCTACTTCCTCCTTGGAAGGTAGTTGAGGATGTTACGGAACTGTATCTGACCTATTGTCACTCTCAGCCGCTGCCTCTCTTTGAGAGCGCTTCATTTATTGCCGGCATTCGGCAACCCAACCTGGAACTGATCTACTCCGTTCTCGCCCTAGCACTGCGCTTCTATAGCTATACAGATTCGCCGCTGCATCAGACCAGCCCCGAACGGTTTGCGGAAGAGGGGCGCATCGGCAGATTCTTCGCCGGCTGGCAGAAGGTACCGTGGAGCTCTCGACGTTACAGGCACTGTGTTTGCTATGTCTATATAATACCAATGGTATGGCCCCTTTACACCTACCGCGTCTCAACTGGCTAAGGCTATCTTTGACATACAGAGGGAAATTTCCAACTGGCCCGGGTACAGGGTGATTTGGTAGAGAGCCTCGCCCAAGCGGCTCAACTAAACTGCAGCGCCGGGCAGGGTGTGCTGGTGAAGAACGACGCTGCTGCTTCTGGAGTATTGTCTTGCTAAGACGGCTGTCTGGATCTAGAGACCATTTGGTTTCTATGAGATTTAAAACCACCTCAACCTTTCCGATTAGTTCTGATTCCCCATCCCCCCTCCTATGCCGAAGACAGCGGACATCGTGCTCAGCAATTTGAGTCTGCCCATAGTAATGCCCCAGGCAGCGGTATTGCTTCCGTGAATATCAGGCTTAGTGAGGTTTGGGCTAAAGCGCTCTCATACATTCATGATCTCGACAGCTCTACCGGCGACAGTCCCGCTCCCTCGTCGACAACGTCCAGGCATTCACACATCAGCGCCTCGCTACTAGATCTAGCCAACGAACTCCCGCAGTCGCATCGCTACAGAAGTCTGCGGCCTCGTGAACTAGATGCAGATGATCTCAACAGACAACGGGACTACTGGGCGCCCTGGTTCCTTAGCCGGTTTATGTACCACACTATCCTCTGTATTCTCAACCATCCTCTACTCCTCATGCTGCAGCTCCGAAACAGGGCTGTGATCCTAGAGTCATTTCTGTCTCAAACTATATCTGAGACCTCTCACCATACTGCTTGGCTTCTATTCTTCATTGACTTTTTTTAAACCAGGAGTTTCAAGATTACAGACCCCATCCTCGGATACTGTGCTGCTATTGTTGCCACTATCGAGCTCCAGCTAAGCTTCTCTGTCGACGATCAGATTTCTCGATCAAGGCAGCAGAATTTTGAAAAGTGTACCCGGTTCATTCGCCAATTGGGCGTTGAATGGCCTCGATTGCGAAGCTCGGTAAGCGGATTTTTCTTTCTCTTTATTCCTCTAATAAGCTGATGAATTATATCATATAGGCAAGAAATCTCGAGCGACTCGCACATGAAGTGTTTATATCACATCAGTCAAGACTGAGCTCAGAGCAGAACATTGACCTGCGCCTGTTCTTCGATATCTTACGCTACCTTTCGCCTCGCACTCCAGATTGACAAGAGGTCAACCACTTCGGCCCAACGCTTCGTGTTGAAGACAGTACCCTACCTACTAGCTCTGAGGTTTCCAGTCTCTCCAGCCTCCCACAACCCACTCGGGTCCCTTCTTCCACGAACGGTTCTGGTACTGCTAACAACTTCATCAGCGAAACGCAAACGGGGGGAGGCAATGGTCATGTTCATCTTGTACCGCAGCCCGATGTGAATGCTGGCTTTGATTATTTCCTACCTGCTGATCAGTTGTTTATGAATCACCTGAGGGAGGACGATGGACTCGCGGCGCAGTTTGGGCTTCTCGGTTCGCTTCAATTCTAGAGTCGTCATTGTTTAGACTAGATAGCCCCGATGTGAATAATGTACGAGGCCTCCTATGATGCTGCCGGTAAATAATCTTTTTGCGTCAGTCGGACTAGCTAGCAATAACACATAGTACCTGGGACTACCCTCTCTCGGCGGCCCGTACCAGACGACAGACGAAAGATACTATCTCGCCATTCATTCGAGGTATTATGCCATACATATCCACTTGCTTCTTTCCGTATCCGAGCCTACACTCAGTGTCGACTGTCTGTAAGCGTGCTCCATACCCACAGTCGACATCCGCATCCGCATCCGTCTCTCGCTGTCCAGCCCACGATCACGTCAAACTAGTCCAAGTGACACAATACGCATCAGGAAATGTAGATAGAGCTTAAAAGTAGCCGTTCGCGAACTGCGCACAGCCAGCTTGGCTACCCGAAATCTCACTGCTGAAATGAAATCCATCACGACTCTCACCCTCCTCAGCACCCTAACCACCCTAGCCAGTGCAGACTGGCAATTCCGCTCGCGGCCAGACCTCACCCCTCCAAAACTAAACATCACAATCCCTGCCACTGCCGATACAGCGCTAGGTTACATCTTCGTCGCCCCCTACCCGGGTTTCGATGGCGTCCGCGCAGGGCCCGAACAACCAGCCGCATACATCTTTACTGATGAAGGCGATCTCGTCTGGTCCAGTCTCGGTTACTTTACAGGCTGGGTGGGCAACTTCCAGCCTGTGCGGTATAAAGGCCGTCCTGTGCTGCAGGCGTTCCAGGGGACGTTGGATCCGTTCCACGGTCATGGATATGGTACTCCTGTATTACTAGATGATCACTACCAGCCTGTGACGCAGGTGCAGAGTTTGACGAATAGGTTAGTCAGTATTCACGAATTCAAGATCGTGAGCGAGATAACTGCCCTCGTGGAGGTTTATCAGCCCACGGCCGTGGATTTGAGCCCGTATGGCGGCCGCGACGACGAACAGCGGATTATCGATGGGATCTTCCAGGAGATCGATATCGAGACGGGCGAGTTACTTTTCGAGGGCCATACTCTCGACTGGGCTGGTCCGGATCGTAAGTCCCTTTCCAACACTTCGAGGAACCAACTATAGTTATGCTAACTATGTCAAAGACAGCGTAATCCCCCTCCGCTCCGGCTGCGCCTTCACAGGCCTCAACACCAGCGACGCCTGGGACTACTTCCACATCAACAGCGTCGACAAAGACGACGAAGAAAATTACCTCAGACGGCTCACTGATCTGGCAGGTCGGCGGCAAGTACTCGGATTTCACATACCCGGAGCCACTCGATTTCGGGTACCAGCACGACGCCCGGTTCCTCAATCGCTCATCAGATGGCACCATCGAGACGGTAACTTTCTTCGATAACTCCGCTCGCTCGGATCGCCAGCGCACTGGTGGCGTGGATCACCTGCACCCGCATTCCAGGGCGCGTATCTTGCAGTTGAACCACACGGACCAGACCGCAAGCGAGATTAGAACATTCATCCCTCCGGATTTGCTCTCCGTGCCGTCTCAGGGGAACGCGCAGGTTCTGGATAACGGTAATGTCTTTGTTAACTGGGGTCAAGCCGGTGCCGTGACGGAGTTCATTCCTGACGGGGCGCCGATCTTCCATGCGTACTTGGATTCGGGGGCTCTCGCGCCTGGTGTGCAGAGTTATCGTGGGCTTAGGGGGGAGTGGCATGGGTTTTCGAGGGAGAGGGTCGCTGTTGTTGCGTTGCGGGATGGGGAAGTTGTTACGGTATATGTCAGTTGGAATGGGGATACGGTTACGGAGGTGTGGGAGTTTTAATTTCTGTGTGATGGAGCTGCAGCCGGTAAGGGCGAGGGCGAGATTTCTCTGGGATCGGTGCAGAGGACCTTGTTTGAAACGAGTTTGACTGTTGCTGCGTCAGACTACAGTGTTCGGCTGGTGAAGGGGTCGTATTTGCAAAGGCGTTGGGTGCTTCCGGGGAGCTGCTCACAACTTCGGAGAAGGTTGAAATTGTGAAGGACGTGAAGAAGGGCGCGTATCAGGGTAGCAAACCGGGTCGTGAGGATCTCTAGGTCCGGCGGCAATCTAGTTAGTATCCATTGAGGCATATGCTGTACTTATTGATACATAAAACGAAACGATTGGGAAAGAACCATCCAGCGCAATCTATCGAGGATCAGTCGACAGCACGCCGAACAACCCATCCCTATACAGCACTGCAAGCTCCTCATGGCCTATATCCTTCTTCCCCAACATGACAGACACCAGACCCTCCTTGAACTCATCCTGCCATCCCCCCTCTCTACACTTCAATAGGGGATAAAGGGCCCTCCGCCCACACTCCCGCACACCGCGCAAAGAACACGAGACCGGATCAGTGAAAACAACCTCCCTCTGCACGCGGAGCCTGCTCAGCTCACAAACCCAGGCCCATCTATACAGAAACCTATCATCTAGCTCCAACCACTGCAACCGGGAACACGTCCGGAGCATCTCCCAGCACGTTGTCGATTCCGCGTTATCAAAGATACCGTCTTCCAGAAAAGCAGCCCGACTATTCACGAGCAGCGAAACCCGAGAGATCTTACACCGTGTCTCGACACTGACAGTTCCAATAGCATCCACAACAGCCGCGGGAGAATCAAAGGCGAACCAGTTATCGGTCCAGAAGATCTCGCTCGCCTCGAGATATATCGCGCGGTTAACGAGGAGGATGTCAAGATTTTGCCGCCGGGTGCAGAGGCATCCCCCTTTCGTCTGAGTCTTAGTTTTTGGTTGAGTTTGAGTTTTCACTATCTGTGAACCAGGCAAGGATAGAGATGAGGTCAGCCGTTTCAGCCAGCATGAGTCGCAGATATTGTGCTCCCAGGCTGTTTTCTAGGATGACGGTGTTGCCTGGTATGGAGCTGAGCAGATGTAGCAGCCTGATAGCTCGTTCAGGGTGCGCGGGTACCAGATTGTTGGGGTGTAGCGAGGGGACTCTGGGCAGGATTCTAGATGGTCTAGGTTGAACTTGCAGGGGCGGACGAGGATGAGACGGTAAATTTGACGGCGGAGTTCGAGGGGGAGGGTGAAGATGCTGGCCATGGTGAAGGCTTTGGGCGGTTGATGTTGATGGTGCGGCTGAAGAGATGCTTTTAATGGTGTTGTTGGCCAGACGACCTAAATTGCTTGGTGTTTGGGATTAATGAATGTCGCGCGGGTTCCTGGCTAGACCAAATATATTAATTGACTGTCTAGAAAATTAGTACCTCTATACCAAGTATTATCCAAGTGAAGTAAAGTAAAGTGAATAGAACCTGGTATCACAGAGGAAAAAAGAAAGAAGACTAAGCCACCATCCATATCCAGCAAATAACCTCTATACCGTAGTCGTAGCACCTGCATGCTCATGCTCATGCTCATACTCATGCTCATCCTTCTCCAAAACACCCTCATGACTCCCACCCTTGACCTTCGGGATTCCCCTCTCAGCGAGCACATCACTATGCAACCGATACGCCTTCTCCATCTCCCAGAAGAACGGGCTCGGCGTCGAAAACAATGCATCAATCGACTCAAGCGACCGGTTCTTAGTCTCCGGGTAGAAGAGATACACGATCGGGATCCAGAGAAGATTCAGGCCAGCAAGCAGGAAATAGCTTCGACTCTTTAGGCTGTCGAACATGATCGGGTTCACGAGCGTCGTCATCCCGACACCGATGGCCCAGCCCGTAATTCCGAACCCGTTGCCTTGTGCTCGGAGATCGGAGGGGAAGATCTCGGTGGGCACTAGGAAGGCGACGGTTCCCCAGGTCGAGGCGTAGCCAAGGTTGAAGAGGAAGAGCATCGCGACTGCGGCTGGAGCGTAGGAGGATGCGCTGGAGGGGTTATGGATTGAAGCCTCATACACGGAGCCAGCCTATATAAATAAGTAGCAGCTCACTGCAGGTTGCAGAGTTCGACTTACTATGATCTCGACGATGAAGAGACTCAAAGCACCAAGCATCAGACACATTCTTCGGCCGATGCGGTCCACGATGTGTGCGCTGATGATTGTGCCGATGATTCCGATTGTGTTCAATCCTCCGGCGAGGCCGTTCTGGGTGAGATCGCTGTACCCAGCTTGACTCAAAAGCACCGGGGAATACGCAGTAACAGCGGTAATACCTGTCCATGAACCCATGATCTGCAGCCAAACGCAGAGCCAGGCGCGACGACCAAGATTCGATCCTGGTCGGCCGCCTTTCCCAATCAGGATCTTGACGAACTGGATCGGCGAGCTTGGTCGGCTGTCTTGTGCCATGGCCACAATCTCCATGTACTCGCGGTCGATCTCCGCTTGGCTAGCTTTGTGGCTACGGATTCGTGTTAGAAGGTCTCGCGCTTCCTCGTTGCGTCCGACGGAGGCGTAGTAGCGGGGACTGTCTGGGAGCATCTTGATGAATAGAACCAAAAGAATAGCTGGGATGCATTGGAATGCGAGGAGGAACCGCCATCGAATGTCGGAGTAGCCGTTGTTGATGAAGGCGAGACCGAAGGACAGCCAGTATGCCACCGAGATCCCGAGATCTATACTATCAGTGTTTAGTTTTTCAGTCACGTAGGATTCGACATACAGTTGGCAATGAAAACGTAGCCCAAGAAGCCACCACGGTGTTCGGCGGAGGAAGTCTCGGACACCAGCACGGGAGTAATACCAGTCAAAGCTGTCTCAGTCAGTATCTAGTCCACACGTATGCAATACTAATGGTCACGCACCTCCAGTACCAACGCCAGTAACCACGCGAGCCACCAGCATGAAATCTGAGCTTGTAATCGCAGCCTGCAAAGCACCTCCAATGACGGCAAAGATGGATCCGATGAACAAGCCGTTAATACGGCCAATCCGATCAGCCAGCCAGCCACCGGCAAAGCAGCCAAAGATACAGCCGAGATAGTAAATACTAACAATGCCGCCTTGATGGGTGGTGTCGGTGACAGTCCCATCGGGTTCTCCGATGCCCACCTCGGTGACATAGTACGGCGACGCATTCACGCCACCCATGACCCCCTGGTCATAACCTTCGAAGAAAATACAGATAAGAGAGAAGACTTGAATGGCCACATTCAATTGCCGAGGCGACAAGCGCCGCCAGATGGTGGTGTAGCCCATGGTGCGCAACGAGCAAAGACGCGAAAGTCGATATTTCAATCACCAACCCGACCCGGCTGGCGGCGAAGAGATCATCTATTTATGAAAAATTCGACACGAGGAGATCCCACACTTTGGTGAGAAGGTGCCGTTGCAATAGCCGGGGCCAGTCCACTCATGCGCCGAGCAATTTGGAGAAAACGGGGGTATAGGTGAAACGCGACCGGGTGATGCAGGAGAACCGACGCGCTGGGTACGAAAAACCCGGGGGAGGAGACCTGCGTGGAGCCATTATTGCGACTCGGAGTCGGAGTGTGGGCAATGGGCATGGGGCAAGCGGCAAGGGGTGTTCGTTCTGCAGACTGCAGACGCTGCCGAAGACGGACTGCCGGAACCACTTAGACGTTTACCCTTGTATCCTGTTAACCGTTTAGACGTTTATCCCTGTATCCGATTGACCGTTCTGCCGTTTACGCGTCTTCACGGCCAATTCTTTTGCCCCCTCGTCCAATGATCGAGGCGCTGCACTCCATCGCGGGATTTCTCCGATGCCAGGTCATCAATCTGCTATACCGAGTTTGCGATATGCTCCTCGCTATTTAATCTCTGCGAGTTTGATTGTTCGATCGCAAAGTCACTCCTCCTCATTTAGACCGTAGTATCATGGCTACCAACGGCACTCTACCCAGCCATGGGCTGGACATCACAGTCCTGGGCTTGAACAGCGGAACTTCTATGGTAAGTCGCGCCGGAGAGATGTCCGAACTTAACTGATTGATGCAGGACGGCATTGATTGTGCTCTATGCCACTTCCGACAGGAGTCTCCCGAGGCGCCGATGCATTTTGAGCTGCTCAAGGTATGTAAAGAGAAGGATTCGTCGAGACTGCAATGCTAATCGAACGGTAGTATGGAGAAATCCCCCTGGAACAGACCATCAAGAAGCGCGTGATGAACATTATCTTGCACAACAAGACGTCGCCTTCAGAGTTGTCAGAGGTCAATGTCATCCTCGGAGAGACTTTCGCTGCGGCCGTTGAGCAATTCTGCAAAGATTACCAGGTCGACAAGTCCACCATCGATGTAATCGGCTCCCATGGGCAAACCATCTGGCTGCTGTCCATGCCCGAGGCCGGCGAAGTGCGCAGTGCTCTGACCATGGCCGAAGGCTCTTTCCTCGCCTCGCGCACGGGCATCACATCTGTAACCGATTTCCGAGTCAGTGACCAAGCTGCTGGCCGTCAAGGAGCGCCGCTGATCGCCTTCTTTGATGCACTGCTCCTCCACCACCCGACTAAGCTGCGCGCTTGCCAGAACATCGGCGGCATCGCCAATGTCTGCTTCATTCCTCCTGACTCC
The DNA here is from genome assembly GCF_047715665.1 of Aspergillus karnatakaensis. Classification (NCBI taxonomy): domain Eukaryota; kingdom Fungi; phylum Ascomycota; class Eurotiomycetes; order Eurotiales; family Aspergillaceae; genus Aspergillus; species Aspergillus karnatakaensis. The sequence continues at coordinate 76,237 of NW_027395768.1, forward strand.
CACGGTGGAATCGATGCCTGCTATGACTTCGATACCGGCCCTGGCAATGTCTTCATCGACGCAGTCGTCCGCCACTACACCAACGGTGAGCGCGAGTACGACAAGGACGGCGAGATGGGCGCTCGCGGCTCTGTCGACCAGGAACTCGTCGACGACTTCCTCACCAATCACCCCTACTTCCGCCTCGACCCGCCCAAGACCACCGGGCGTGAAGTTTTCCGAGACACATTGGCCCACGAATTCATCCGCAAGGCTGAGAGCAAGGGCCTGTCCCCCGACGACGTAGTCGCGTCCATCACACGCGTGACAGCTCAGGCAATCGTAGAGCACTACCGGCGATACGCCCCTGATGGTCTCGAGATTGAAGAGATCTTCATGTGCGGCGGCGGCGCGTATAACCCCAACATCACCGCGTTCATCCAAAAGAACTACCCGAACGCGAAGATCATGATGCTCGATGAGGGTGGTGTGCCTGCGGGTGCGAAGGAGGCCATTACATTCGCTTGGCAGGGCATGGAGGCGATTGTTGGACGGTCGATTCCGGTTCCTACGCGGGTCGAGACGCGACAAGAGTACGTGTTGGGCAAGGTTTCGCCGGGCAAGAACTACCGCAAGGTCATGCGGCAGGGAGTGCTTTTTGGAGCTGGACGCGACCACCTGGCGCCAGTGAGCGAGATGATCAATTATATTGATGGGAAGGTGTATGATAATAAGTGGTAGATAGCATGAATAATGAAGTTATGACAGTGAAGACAGTGTGTCATTTTGTATCTGTTGCACATAGATTAAGAGGGGTAGAGATATATATTTAGGCTCTAAGCTTAAGACTTGGCCAAGGATCCTTCGCTGGTACCTTGAAATACTTAGGGAGTTCAGTCTCAAGACTCGTGCCTGCGACAATAGATTTCATTGTTATTCCTACTATATCAACTTCGATCCCTACCTCCTATGAAATCCTATCCTCTCTTCCCCAGACCCCTCATGATTCCTGTTCTCCGTATTTCGTACAGGGAGCCCCGTGGGCCTCCGAGCTCGGTCGCAAAACAATCCGCATTAGGAGTGCGTGTATTACATAAAGCCTTAACAGACTAACCTGAAATAGAAGAAACCCTTTCCCAAAGCGGACAGGCGAGAAACCGAGTGAAGTCATGAATCGCAGCCGATGCAACCCGAAACCTCAGCCAGCTCAGCTCAAGCTCGCCCCTTAAGCGAATGCTTCAGATCCTGCCATGTTGGAGACATCATAACATCACAATCATATACCTCTGAAAATGTCGCAGCGCCCGCGCAAATTCCAGCGCATCTCCAAAGCTTGTCTGCCATGAGCCCGACCCCTTCCCCACCTGGCGATTAAATGATGATAGTCTCCTGGCTAATACACCCCATAGGCGACTTTTGCAATCGCCGGAGCATCAAGTGCAACAAGAACAACGGCGAGTTGGCGCCGTGCCAGAACTGCGCCGACTTTGATGTCCCCTGTACTTATGATCGCCCCCAGCGCCGACGCGGGGCTCGCAAAAACGCCTCTCCAGCGGCCGCTCAGGCCGTTTTGCCGACACAGCCGCTGCCGGCACAGGATGAGGCTGGACGTGCTCTGTCCGGGTCGGTTGCCAGCACTGTCGGCCAGTCGCGCACGAGTAATGCTTCGTGGGTGGGACTCAATGGGGCTCAGCCTGCGATCCTGGCTGCTCCTAATGATGCTAACATGTTGACACCATGGAAAGCGTTTGCCGCTGCCTGCCAGGGGACTATTCGTGACTTGGCCCATGTCTACTTTGAGATCGTCTATCCTATGTACGTGTCACAATTGATGAGTCCATCTCACTAACAAGATCAGATTTCCCCTTTTCCACTGGCCTTCGTTCTCCAAAGCGTTGGAGAATATGGACTATCTACACGATGACGGTCTATTTGCTTCCACTATGGCACTGTGTGCCCTGGCCTCTGCTCGTGCTCGGGATGGAGCTCTATATTCATCCCGCTGGGGCTCCCAGCTACATACCAGTCCTCCTTCGGAAGTCTTCTGGGCGGCCGCAAAGGAGTCTATCCCTCGTGACTTGAATGCTGCAAAAGGCACCGAGTATATGCGGACTTCTGCTATATTGAGCATTGCTAGCATTCAGAATGGACAGATCCAATGTATGCAGCAATACCTGGGCATGTACCACACGTTGGCTGGAATGGACGGGCTGCATGACGAAAAGATGTGGCCGAAAGACTTGGATCCTATCACGGTTGAAATTAGGAGGCGATTGGTTTGAGATTTTCAGCATCCTACTGTGACTGTTCTAACTGCTGCAGTTCTGGTCTATTTATACTCTGGATGTGTACTCGTCCATCGTCTGGGGTCGAATCATCCGCCACCGAGAGGCCCAGTCCAACGTCCAATACCCAGACAAGGTCAAAGACGAGTTCATTGCAAAGAACGAGCTCGGCGTGTCGCCCACGTCTGTGGAGCAAAACGGCGTGCTCGCCCCAGCAGTCGATTGGATCGCAGGGTGGAACTTCACGACGGACATGTACCGCATTCTCGAACACGCCGTTGACAGCCAGCGGCGACGGACGCCACCGAACAATGGCTTAACCGATGTATGGACTATCTTCCGCCCGGCGCAGGCGACCGGGTCGTGGTTGATGGACCATGTCTTATCTATGTATGCGGCACTGCCGCCTGAGTTTCGAGAAACGAGACCGGTCACGGGAGATCTCGCGCATGATATCTTTGGGTTTCAGTCAGCTAATATCCAAGCTACCCTGCAATTGCTTCGGATGGTCCTTTCTTCGAACGAAGATCAAGGCGTGGATGAGAAGTGTGATGTCGCTGGGCAGGTGCTGAGTGTATTCTCTCAAACGCCGGTGGAGTATTTGAGAGCCATTTCCGCTCCTTTGGTATGATATCTCTGTACCATCTGCTGTTCTAGTGGGTTACTGACGTCGGTAGCTACACCACCTAGGTGGCATTGGTTATATCCTTGGCTCAGTCATGGAAGGGAGTCTCTCAGAGGTCTCCTACCAGCGAGTCCGCACCCTCTTGTAAGTTTTCATCTAAACAAACTCTCATCCCTGTCTAACATGGTAGATTGCAAATGGCCGACCTCCTCCACCGGCTAGAAACCGGGCACCGCCGCTCCCCTGGTGCCAGCGAACGCCTCAAGGCCCAGGTTAGTCGGATTGACGAATACATGAGCACGAAACAATTTACGAACACGCACCCTGCGCCTCAACAGCCCACAATGATTCTTAACCCGGAACCCGTTCAAGGAGAATTGGTCACCCCGGTGTATCACCAAGGCATAGGACCTATCCAAGGCCAACCCCCGATGGCTGGTCTACAAGATTCAATCGCACAATTTCAATTACCACCCGAACTACTAGACGACTGGCCTTGGCCATTCGATATGGGAGTGTCGGAGGGAGTCTTTCCACATGCATTTGTGAAGTGAATTCGCAGAATGGCCAGCCTAATAGAACGAATCTACGCCATGCATCAAACCGCCAACGAAAAGTCCGCAAAGAAATCCTGCCAAGTCGTCGGAAAATAAAACAGATTCAGCCCAGGGAAATCCCACTCGCTGACAAACTGCTCGGGCACAAACGAGGTCAATTCCGTCTGCGCGTCAAACAACTCCCAGAAGGGAGCCGAGTCTTCAACCGCCCCCAACCCGCTCTCCTGCAGCGTCCGACCGTACTTTTCTATGCTTAATCGCAAGATTTGCAGGTAGACATTTCCATTACTCGCTGCGTTACTCGTGGAGACGCTTTTTGTGAGGTCGTCGAGCAGTCTGTTTCCGTGGTTGAGCAGTTCCTCGTGCTCCTCTTTCCCCTCCGGTAACAGACGCGACAGTTTTAGCAAAAGCAGGAAACAGAACGCGCACTTGGCCCAGACAAAATCCATTGCGTATTTGAGTTTCGCGAGGTATGAGTCTGGCTCGATGGTGATGAGGCTGAGGTGTTTCCGCGCGCTGGCTTTGGCCATGAGCAGGATTTTACGCTCGACAGGGGACATTGCCCTGCCAGAATCAGCTTCTGGAGGTATAAAGATGATGGAAAATACGAACGCGACGTTCTCGACGCCCATGGAGCGAAGGGCTTTGCAGTGCAGCATCATCTCCGACCAGCACTTTTGGACCCTTAGAGCCGCTAGGAGAGGCGCTCGCTCGTCATCGTCGGGCGCCAGGGCATTCTCTGCGTCAATCAGCATTGGTCGAGTTGCAATATCCCTGTGGTGGGCTTCTACCTATAATTCGGTGCCAGTCACTGCCTCGTTAGCGATGCTGGCGCCGGACTTGAAGCGACTTACTCGAACCACAAATCCAGATCTAGCTTGGCTTCCTGCACAAAAGATGTTATGTCTGCTCTGGCCAAAGGGATCTTTCCGCCTAGTGTCTCGTTAATGTGGACTATATAGCGTTAGCCCGGTCTCCGATTTTGGTGCTGGGCCTAGGACCTCGAATGACATTCAACTGCACATATTAGCAAAGGACATCGAACAGCGACAGGCCATATACCTCCACCTGAGAAAACAGCCTGAGATCTAACACAGTCGATGACGGCTGATGCAGCAACTTCCGACACCGTCTTGCGTTTCCTGTCATGCGAATCCCCGGGGGTTTTCCGCCGTCGAGACTGAATCTGCGAACCATCAGCACGTTACACTCTCGTATCCCATATGCTAAAGACAAAAACATGTCTTACATATGCTCCAAAACCAACAGTCCAAACCAAGTCCGCGACTTGCGCATCAGAATATTCTCCTCTTCAATCCACCCCGGGATATCCGGCGTCCCCTCAACATCCTTCATAGTTAACTGATGCGTCAGCTCCTCGAAGGCCTCATCGAGACCTAAGTCGAGCGCCATTCGGGTTGCGAATGAGAGGATCAAGGAGCGCTCCGCAGAGTAGCAGGCTATGACGAGCAGCGCTTGCACGGACTCGAGACAGTTCAGCGCTTCGTTTTGGATCACCACGTTGATCCATTTCTTTAGCTCGGCTTGGAGGAGTTCCGAGAGTTGGGGACCGGATTCTGGAATGAGATGAGCTTTTGAGAGAAGATGGGGGTGGTCGGAGGCACGTACGGCCCTCGACGCGGCTTCCGATGGTGCAGATGGCATTCAGGAGAATGCTACTTCGGTATCGCACTGACTCGAATGTGTCGAATTTCGGATCAAAGACGGGGATATACCTGTCCTGCAGGACACCACAATATTAGACATAGACCTCAATAGTAATAGAGCTAAACAGCACAGCACATACACAGCCCTGGAAGAACCTATTCCCAAACCACATTAGCATAACACCCCCCAATAAACAAACAACGCCTTCGACTACTACGAAACACTCACGTCGTAAAACACTCCAGCGCATACTCAACCGTAATCATCCCCTTACTGATGAAATCCGAGATCGGCTCTTCGCGAACCTCAAACCCCGACCGCCGTTTCTTCGCCGGTCGGTATACCCCCTCTGCACCCTCAGCTGACCGCACTCTCGTCTGGACCGGAAGAGGAATTCCGCCTCTGCCTCCGGACACGGCGAGTCTCGGGTCTGACGGTAGGAGCCCCCCGGTGTTGGGTATGGCCTGGCACGCCTCAGGCGATCCGAGTGGGAGGGTCTCGCCGCTGAGCAATGGTTGACTCTGACTCTGGCTCTGACTCTGCAGCTGTGGTTGCGAGTGTACTCGGAGCATCTGCTTCATGTCCTCGAGCTGCTCGTTCAGGCGGCGGACTTCGGACTCGACTGACTCGAGGCGTCTGTATTATGTATTAGTAGGAGGGTAATGACCAGGTGTATTGGGGTACGTACTCCGTCGCGGGATCCTTGGGGATCTCGAAGAAGACGCATTGTTTCTTGAGTTTTTCGCATCTGTGCAATTTGTCAGTATATCTCGGTCTTTTCATCAACACGTAGAGATAAGTACCGTGTACAAGGCCGCTTCCCATCACATTTCACCTACAACAGTATTGATGAATGTGAGTACTGGATACGCGGAACGCCGTCAAGAACCGGGCCAGACCAACCTTGGATTGCCGACACGCGCTGCACGCTTTCTGGTCCTTGTTAGTTTGGATTCAGAGAAGGGTAAGAAGAACATACAGGGATGCGCTTCATAGACGGCGGCGCCGCCACAAGGTACGAGTCTTCAGACATGGAGGACATATTGATCTGGAACTAAGGAACTGGATCTGGGGAAATGGAAGCTGGAGGTCAAGCAAGGCTCAAGCAACCCCGGCTATTGAAGTTGGAGAGTTGGAGAAACGTGGGGTGGGGCGACTCGGATTACCCCCGGCTTGTTAAGTTGCGTATCCATTCTGCGTTTTTACGCTTTTACCAGGCTGCTTATTGGTCTGCGACTTCGAGTGGAGGATGGTGTCATTCGTGGGTTTAGTTGACTTGCTTGTTTTACCGTATCATGCCGTAGACAAGTTTCTTCACTGCCACGAGGGCATCTAAGAGCTACATACATACATAATTATAACCATGACCATAACCATAACCTACCCGCCCGTCAAAAGACTAGACTAGAAGACATACACGAAATCCTCATTCTCAAAGTCCGTCAGGTCCTTGAACGCGTTGTCGTCTGTCGTCTGGCCCGACTCGCCCTTCAGGTCGTCATCCTCGGGCTCGCCGACTTGCTGCATCGAGCGGTCGATGATCTTGGCGGGTTTGCCCATCGCCACGCGGCGCTTCTCGTGTTGTCTGTTTAGGTAGACGATGTACATCATGTTGAGACTGGAGTTGGTTAGATTCGTACTGCCTGCGAGGGGGAAGAGGGAGAGGGCTTACACGCAGAGCACGACGAGGACGCAGAACATTGCGAGGCTGGAGAGAGATAAACATGTTAGATTAGACCAAGTCGGGAGGGATGCGCGATCTTACTTGGAGAGGAGACCGCGGCGGTAGAGGGGTGCTTCCTCGGTGGTGTACAGGTTGGGACCGACGACCTGAAGGGTTAGTTAGCAGTTGCTCCAAAGATATGGTGGATGAGTACATACATTACCGGCGCACTGCCCAACAAGGAGAATACCGTTGATGACCTTCTTCTTGGTCTCACCGGCTGTGTTTCCCGCCGCCCAGGAGTAGATCATTGGTGCTGTGGATGTTAGTGACAGTCGCACGGGGAGTAATCGTCGAACATACTGATAGCAGGGTAGACAGAGATCTAAATCTGTTAGCACGATATTCCCTGATGAACACCAAAGAAGACTCACAATATAATAACCCGCAAGCAACGGCCCCTTGTGTGAGTCGCCACGAGGAATCTCCAATAGCATCACACAACCTGCGATAGCAGGAAGGCAGAGAAGCGCCACAACACCGCCCTTGGTCTTGTATCGGGTTGCGAGCCATGCGCCGCCTAGCGTCGCGATGAGCTGAATCGCGCCAAAGGGCATGTTGAAGAGCATGGTCTTGAGCTGGTCGAAGCCGAAGGACTCGATAATCAGAGGGCCGAAGGTTGTGATGCCGCCGCTGGGAATGCTGCAGGACGGACTGTAAGTGTCATTCTGTTGGATGTAAATTGAGTTGGACTTACGAGATGGAGAACATCAGGGCGAACCAGAAGAAGGACTTCAGGTCGAGGAAGGCTTCTTTGACGTGCGCCCATTTCCACTCGTGGGTCTCGATACCTTGTTGGTTCATGCGGAGTCTATAGCTGTGAGCGTCGTGTCGTGATTGATGGTAGATTTTAGGTTACCTCTCAATCGCCAGGAGCTTGTCTTCTTCGTTCAAGAACTTGGATTGCATCGGGGAGTCTGGGAGGAAGAACCTGGAGGTTGTTAGTTGCTGTCCGGGATGCTATATTCGGGTTTGTGATGCACTCACGCAACGACGAAGGAGAACGCAACCGTGATGACACCGAAGACGAGGAAAATGATCTGGTAGGGTGCGAGACTGGACTTGATGTGGCCGAGACCGAAAGCGATCAGACTGCCGAACTGTTCCACTTTGTCAGTGCTAGAAGTGTCATGTCTAAGAAAAAAGACTGACCATGTTGACCACACCGTTCATCGCGTACCACGAACTGAGACGCATGGGCTGTTCACGACGACGATACCACATCTGCGTGATGGCAATGAAGGCGGGAGCTTCCACTCGTTAGTTTGGGATATTACCACTGATGATTGACAGAAGACTCACGAATTCCAGCCTCAAACAAGCCCAAGAAGATACGGCAAGCCAACAGTCCGCCGAATGTCTTCGCTGGGGTCATACAAGCAAGGGAAATGCCCCAGAAGAAAACCATCACCGCAAGGAACTTGGCCAGACGGATCTTGACCAGGATATAAGCGATCGCCGGCTGAGCGACCAGCTGGACAAGATAGATACTCGAACCCAGCCAAGAGTACTCCTGACCCTTGAGGTTGGCATCCTCGATCAGCCCAAAGACGGATCCGTAGGACAGTGTTGACTTGTCGAGTTGCTGCAGGAAGTAGATACCAAGCAGGATAGGGAGGAGACGCAGATCGATTCGGCGAAGGACGCGTTTGTTGTTCTCGGGCGTGAGGATGGTCGAATGGCCCAAGTCTTCGATCAACTCGAGCGCCCTGTCCTTCTGTCCGGTGTGGACGTCGGCAGCAGGAGCCTCGGGCTGGGTGGGTGGAGGAGCATACTCGATGCGTTCGTCCGAGTTGGACTTGGGGACTGGGGCTGTAGGCTCCGACATATTGAGACTGCTCTTAAGATGTAGTTGTAGAACTGAAAGAGTTTTCACCAGGTAGGGCAGTGATAGGGGTAGATGTAGATATGCAGGTAGAAAGGCCAACAATCAGCCGTTGAGATACAGAGCAACAAGATGCATAGTCCGACGATCACGACTACTCCAGGAAGAGCGTTCAGAGGACGGGGGCTGGCAGGTTATATCCCTGAGGGAGGCGGGTGCAGTATAGAACCTGGGGCACCCCGCGGGGAAACTGAATTTCCACCGTCACGGACGAAGACAGCCATGTCCGACGGTCATCTGGTGTTGAAACCATGGCTTTACCTCATGGAGAAACCCCGGTCGAGTCAGTTGAAGCTAACAGCAGTCTAGCAGGAGGCAAACCTGAGTAAAACTGAAGCTGAACGGACGATCTCCGACAGCGCATCCAATGGAATGCTACCTCGACGGCACAGGACCCCACCGACGGCTAATGACAAGGTGGTAGTGTCGGTTCTCGGTCTGCAAAACCGTTGCTCAAGAGAATGCACCGGCCTTGGCTTTTTGTTGGCTGATGTCTTCAGTTGTGAAGAGTCGGAGATGCTGCCGAAACCCGATGGCAGGCAGAGTATACCCCCATTGCGACCCCTCAGTCTTCCCCTCAGGCGGGGTGGGGAGCTATTCAAATAAATACAGCTTCAATTCACCTAGCAAGCATTATCGCATTTAGAACACTTTCCTAGCTTCAATTCACATCACATTTCATCATGCCGCAAAAAGAGTACACCCCCAAGGGGTATCAACAGACACAGACCCAGGACTCCAATCCTGCTGTCTTTCTGAACTCCAACGCAAAGAAGGGTTCTTTCGATTTCTCCTTCGAAGCTGTTCGCGAGAACCTCTTTCGCGTCACCTTCACCTCCGCCGACCACCCTCTTCCTCCCTACCCCAGCGTCACCAAGCCGGAGACCAAGCTCGACGGTGTCGCAGTCTCAACAAGCAGCGGCTCGTCGCAAAAGTCCATTGAGGTTGGCGACGTCAAAGCTACCGTCGAGTGGGAGCACACTCCGGTGGTGTCTCTGTCATGGAAAGGCGACGACAAGCCCCTCTACCGCGACCTTGCCCTGCGCTCGTACGTCGCTGACGGCACTGGTATCGCACACTACACCGAGCATGACCGCAAGGCGCTGCACGTCGGCTTGGGCGAGAAGTCTGCTCCTATGGATCTCAGCAGTCGCCGATTCGAGCTCTCTGCCACCGACAGTTTCGGATACGATGTCTACAACACCGATCCTCTCTACAAGCACATCCCCCTTCTAATTAAGGCCGACGCCTCCGGCTGCGTCGCTGTCTTCTCCACCACACACGGCCGCGGTTCATGGAACGTCGGTTCGGAGGTCGATGGTCTCTGGGGCCACTTCAAGGTTTACCGTCAAGACTTTGGCGGTCTCGAGCAGTACCTCATTGTCGGCAAGACCCTTAAGGATGTTGTCCGATCCTACGCCGAGCTGGTCGGCTTCCCTCTGCTCGTTCCTCGCTGGGCCTATGGCTACATCTCCGGTGGCTACCGCTACAGCGCCATGGACAACCCTCCCGCCAACCAGGCCTTGATCGAATTCGCCGACAAGCTCAAGGAGCACGACATTCCCGTCTCTGCGCATCAGATGAGCTCCGGCTACTCCATCTCCGAGCACGAACCTAAGGTTCGCACCGTCTTCACATGGAACCGTTACCGATTCCCCGATCCCGAGAAGTGGATCGCAGAGTACCATTCTCGCGGTATCCGTATGATCACCAACATCAAGCCCTTCACCCTCGCCTCGCACCCCGACTTCCAGAAGCTCATTGACGGCAACGGTTTCTTCAAGGACCCCGAGACTGGTGAGCCCGGATACATGCGGCTGTGGAGTGCTGGAGGTGGTACTGGAGGTGATGGATGCCACGTCGACTTCACCTCTGCTGCTGCTTTCAAGTGGTGGTACGATGGTGTGCAGTTCCTCAAGAAGTCCGGCATCGACGGCATGTGGAACGACAACAACGAGTACACCCTCCCCAGTGACGACTGGCGCGTCGATCTCACCGAACCCACTGTCGCAGATGCTGCTAAGAAGCAGACCAAAGACAACACCGTCGGCCTCTGGGGTCGTGCTATGCACACTGAGCTCATGGGCAAGGCCTCTCACGATGCCCTTCGTGACTTGGAGCCCAACGTCCGTCCATTTGTTCTCACTCGCAGTGCTACTGCTGGTACTATGAGGTACTCTGCCAGCACATGGAGTGGTGACAACGTTACGAGCTGGGAGAGCATGAAGGGTGCCAACGCGCTGTCTCTCAACGCCGCCATGTCCCTGCTACAATGTGAAGGTCACGATATTGGTGGTTTCGAAGGTATGTCCAATCGTCTTCTACTCAGTTCACCTGTATAATCTAACATTCCTCTCCTAGGACCCCAACCCTCCCCCGAACTCCTCGTCCGATGGGTCCAAATTGGCACCTACTCCCCCCGCTTCGCAATCAACTGCTTCAAGACATCCCCCGACAACAACGAAGTCGGCGACGTCATCGAACCCTTCATGTACCCCGAAGTCACTCCCCAGGTCCGCGCCACAATCAAGCGTCGCTACGAGATCCTCCCCTACATCTACAACCTCGGTTTAGAGAGCCACTACCACGCTTCCCCACCCCAGCGCTGGGTCGGCTGGGGCTACGAGTCCGACCCCGAGGTCTGGACCAAAGCTCTCAAGCGTGGCGAGGAACAATTCTGGTTCGGCGAGACCATCCTCGTTGGCGGTGTGTATGAGCCCGGCGTCAAGGTCGGCAAGGTGTACCTCCCCCGCAAGGCGAACGATAAGTTCGACTACGGCTTCGTTAACATGAACGCCCCCTATACATACTACGCCTCTGGACAGTGGGTGGAGATTACCTCCGAGTGGAAGGAGAGCATCCCTCTCCTCGCTAAGATCGGCGGAGCCATCCCCATCGGAAAGTCCGTCCAGACACGCATCCCCGGCGATGAAACCGCCGCCTCGGTCGCCATCACTGAAATTGATGACTACCGTGGCGTCGAGATCTTCCCGCCGAAGAGCACCTCTCACGGCACCGTCTTCACCAACACCTGGAGGGAGGACGACGGTATCTCGGTCCAGCCCAAGGGCGCCACATACACGCTCACCTATGAGACGACCGAGGACCGGATCATCGTTGGCTTCGACAAGGATGAGTCTAGTGGATTCACTCCCGCCTGGAAGGATCTGGATATCATCCTGCACAATGGCGATGAGCGCCGCGTTATCGAGAGTACGGGCAAGACCGTGGAGTACAAGGGCACGGATTCGCGCGGTCGTGAGGTTTACACCCTTCGCTATTAGGTGGTGGATATGATATGGTTAGACTAGTGGATTGTTAGCATTTGCATGGTCTGGATGAAATAGATTGATAACGGCCGTCACGGGATCTGTGGCGTTGGGATAGAGGTTCTATAGATGTGTCAATGCAATGACTTTATGAATATGTTTTGTAATAGCCATACCTACCACTCGCTCTAGTAACGACTTTCTTCATTGTTGTAGAGCCATCTGCATGCTCACATGTTTGTGCCGGACATCGAACATGAGTCCACCGACGTGGCAAACTCTCGGGATTCTGGGTTGGGCCACCAAGTATCTTGAAGAGCCAGCCAGCAGACCATTGGTCTGTCTTAATGAAGTTCTTATTGAAGCGCGGACTAGCATGGGAATATCCTGTCTTGAGACTTTGCGCCTGCTCTGCCCGTCGATTCTGGTCTCACACGGCACTCCGGGTTCACCTCCACCAGTCCATCGTAAGATAATCAATCCCAATCAATAGCAAGCTTGCATTGACCTGATCGACATTCCTGTTACCCTTATCAATCTCCTCTCGATGTTGCTACGTTATCAATCAGTAACCTTTGCCACTACGGTCCGTATCCACTTGGGGTAGCCTTTGTGCCTATATAAAGGACATACAACCTCTCTCGATCAATGATTCATCCTCATCGATAACACTATACAGCGGGCAATCTCGTCGCATATCCCCCAGAACAATGAAGTCCACCTTCTTCCTCACCTTCCTCGCCCTCCCACTGGTTGTTCTTGCCGCACCAGGCAGTGTACGTACACCACGTATTAACCTTGAACTTCAAACAGATCTAACAGGACGTTTATCCAGAAAGCCGTCAATCGCAGCCCTGTCCGCCGGCAAGGAATCTGCGGTAGCGCTAGCTGCACCCCCGGGCCCTATGGCACCCCTTGTCCGGATGGTTGCTGGTGTGACACTTTGTATGCATGCCAACAGTACTAATTATGGATTTGTCATGCACATGAGAATGTCCGAAAGTAAGCTGGGCGTGGAAGGACTCGAGGCCTGTAAGCTCTAGGAGTTCTATCGTGCCTGAGAGATGGGATTAGTTGTTGGCTTCTACTGTTCAGAAGGTCATGGATTCTATCAATAAGTCATAGGGATTAGGGATATCTTTAGAGGTGACATGTAAAATTAGACGCTCTTCTGACCCCTAGAAACAACCTTCCAATTTCATCTCCACATCTCTCAAAAGGGCTGCCTAAATTCTTGGATAACAAAGAACCCTGGCGATCCTAGCCTGGCGCCAATCAATGCTTATTTTTGGTCGTCATGCGATGGATACGAGCGCCTGTATCTAAACAATGCGAGAACGTGTATCTTACCCATGCGAGATACGGTCACTTCCAATGCCTCCATGACTCCCTCGCAGAACCTCTCTTATACTGGGTAAAGTCCGTTGTTTGATACCTCTCTTCGTTTAGCCCAGGTAGCTGAGTTTGTTTCCCTCCTACTGGCTCAGCTTCAATGTTTTGTCTTCAAGCGCCATGGACCCTACATTCAGGGAATCTCGTATTCTGGTTACCACTGCTATATAATCCGCACAGCACCTTCAACATAACAATGTAGACAGCACTTCCATCTCATATCGATTTCACTAAATCCAATATGCCCGAGTGCATCGCCCCCGAGGAATCGGGCTGGACATTCTGCCCCAACCTCCCAGCCGCCGCCCTCTTCACCTCGGTCTACGGATGCTGCTTCTTCCTGCATCTCTATCTGACCTGGAAAACCCAGAAGGTACGTCCTATTCGCGATCTCCATCAAACCAACCCCTCTAACCCCACTACCAAACAGAAATTCTGCTGGGTCATCACCATCGGCAGCGCTTGGCTAACCATCGGCTTCGGCCTGCGCGCCAAAGCCGCCCACCACATCTCCGGCATCGGCGACTTCATCCCACAGAGCATCATCATCTTCCTCGGCCCGCTCTGGCTCAACGGCTTCGTGTACATGGTCATGGCGCGCATGGTGCATATGCTGCTTACGAGCCAGAGGGTGTATAAGATTAGTGCGCGGCGGATCAGCCTGATCTTCGTGACGCTGGACGTGGTGGCGTTCTTCGTCCAGGCGAGTAGCAGCGGGCCGATGGCAAGTAAGGAGAAGGAGACGGCGGATATGGGGGTTTATATCAGTGCGTCCTGAATTTCTATTTGGGGGCTTGAACTTGAACTGACTTGTTATGTTGGCAGTGATGGCCGGCGTCGCGATCCAACAATCCTTCATCACCTTCTTCATCGTGCTATCCGCACGCTTCCACTACAAACTCCTCCTTGGAACCCGTGGCACAAACCGGTACAGCTTGGACGAGCATCTCGTCGCGGGCACACCGCACACGCCGACTGAACCCAACAATAGGGACGGCAACGGCAATGCCATCGTGAAACCAATCATCCACACCCTCCCCTGGAAACGCCTCCTCTACGCGCTGTACCTGACTCTCGTGCTGATCACGATCCGGAATATCTTCCGGCTGATTGAGTTCTCGGATGGGGTGCATGGGTATATTGCTGTTCATGAGGCGTTCTTCTATTCGCTGGATGCGCTGCCGATTTTCGCGGGTTTGATTGTTATGGCGGTTGTGCATCCTTCGGTTGTGTTGAAGGGGAGTGAGAGTGAGTTTCCGAAGAGGGAGAAGAAGGGTAAGGAGGGAGGGAGAAGGAGGAGACATAGGAGTCGGAGCCATGGGAGGAACAAGGAGAGGGGGAATGGGGGTGAGCAGGTTTGATTCCTGAGTCGGTGTGGACGTGTAGATAGTACCTAAGATATCGGCTTGGGTTTCTCTTTTGTTGTCTTTTGAATCTTTCTCGTCGGGTTGGATAGTTGTGGTGTTGCCTTTGTCAACTGCTGTCGGAAATTGAGTATTCGAGTTAGGCCGGTTGTTCATACACCTGCATACAAATATAGTCTCCTACAACCTCAGCAGTAACCCCTCAGAACGGACTCTTATAGTTCCTAAACGCATCCAAAGACTGCGCCCCCGCAAGAATACTCTCCAGCAGCGTCCCATAATCCCACCCCATCGCCGTCGCCGCAATGGCCGTCAAGCTCGCCTGATCCTCTCTCCCCGGCCGCCCAGGCCCCGTCATATTCTGCACAAGTCAGTCGTCAGTAGACAGTCTCACATCCATCTCCAAAGACAGAACTTACCGGCTTCATATTGATATCAAACAACGCAAACTCCCCTTCCTCCCTAAACCTGCGCACATCAATCCTAATCGGCGCCGTAGCCCCAATCAACGCCGCAACCCCCTCACATTCACGCATGATCTTCCCATACGCCGGGTCTTGCAGTTCATCTTCCGTAACGACCCTCGAGTTTGCCGTTACCGCAACAACACCATTATAAGGCGCGATCCCATCCGCGTGGTTGAATCTCGTCACGGGGACCATACTCCAGTGCCGTGGGTGCGCGGCCGTCGGAGGCATAACCGTGATCGTTGCCTCTTCGCCAGCGAGAAACTGCTCGAGCATGACGAGCGGGGATTCATCGAACAGAGTCCTAACGTGCACGTGGAGAGAGGGTTCGTCGCGGCAGACTTTCACGCCGTGGCTTCCTCGGCCGCGGACGGGTTTGCCGACGATGGGGTACGATTTAATCTGGGAGATGATTTCGGAGATGTTTTCTGGAGTAACGAGCCAGGAGCTCGGGAGAGTGAATTCTCCCAGTTGCCGGAGTTTATCGTTAAGGTAGGCCTTGTCGTCGAAGTTCTCGACTAGAGCGGGGGGTTGCCCGACGATATGGATCTGCTTTGCAAACGGTGTTAATTTCGGGGATGTCTGGAGTGGATGAGAATTGAAGAGGATTGTATTCGCCCAGAGATGCGTGGCGCCTTGTTGAACGGCCGAGTAGATGCCCTCTTCTGTGTCCGGGAAGGCCCAGCCGGCGTCTGAGGAGACGGGCGCTGACGCGTCGGACTTGATGACTTTGATTCCCTGTTGTTGCAGCGTGTAGGCGATGTCAGCGCCGGAGTCTTGGTAGCCTGGGATTGTTAGTTCGCGTATTGTAAACTCTTTAGAGGGGAGGGATACCCCCTGGCTTGCGAGGTTTCTTGACACCATTGATGACCGGGGGGTCGATGGCCTGGTATAGCACTGCCACGGTCGCATTTGTGCGGATCTGCTTGCTGCCCGGGGTTGAAGGGCGCAGGGCCCTGGGGACGCCAAGTCTCGAAGCAAGCATATTGTGATGATGGTATCTGAAGAGAGAAAAGAGCGTTGTTGCGTGTTACGTAGAAAAGCGTTGCTGGTAAAAGGCTCGGTTGGCTGCCGATGAACGGAGCTCCAGTCCGATCCTCGCTTTGCGCGATTGTGTCTCCATCGGCAGAAGCTTAGCTCTGACAGTGCGGAGTAGTCCGGATGACATCAGACGATTCGATAAAAAAGACTTTGAAATATGTTGTTTGGTTTAGTTGTCAAGGTTTGACCATTTTGGGTGTGTCGGTATTTTGTTGGTGTTGTCGCACCAATATATATTTTACCTGCCACATGATTCACCACCCTGCTCATCTACCCCACGCTTGCTATAAAGCAACATGGGATTGTACCCTACGGTAGGACGCGATATCACCAAGTGACTCATTCAGACAAGAAGGACATAGAATATGCATTACATATATACAAGATCTACCCCCAATAACGATCAACAACCCTCCTCACCCGCTCCACACCAGCAGCAATCTGCTCTTTCTATAACCACAGTTAGCATCGCCTACTGACAATCTATGCACTTGAACAGGACTTACTGTCGGCGTCGCAAACGAGAACCTGAAATGAACCGTCCCCGCCTCCGCCCCCCGCGCAGCAGTGCTCACCTTATCCGCCCCCTGCCACGGATGATAATACGACCCAGGCGTCAAAAGCACCAACTCTGTCGCCCACGCCGTCCACAGCTCGGTCGCAAACGCCTGCTCGGGGTCTTCTGTTGATGCCCCCTGGATTTCAGAAAAGCGCCGTACATCGTGGAAGTAGAATTTCGCCCACACGAACATTCCGGCGCCGGGGTCGACGAAGCTAAACACGGGGCGGAGATCACCATTCGCACTCTTCAAACATGCAACTAGCCCATCGGCTTTAGGGACTGGTGACTCCGCGGCGGGAAGGACTGTGAAATGCGCGCCAAAGGCATCGAGGAGCCAGTCCCGACGGACCTGGTACTGGAACTGTAACCGCTGTAACCAGTCTAGATACCCATCTACACCCCATTTCTTCAACAAACCAAGAACGAAAGCTTGACTTAGCCCAGCAGGGTCCTGTGTCTCGACCTCTGTCGCGCGGAGAAGACGTTCGGTGAACATGGGGTTCGCGATGAAATAGCCGAGACGGAGACCCGGGAAGAGGGTTTTGGAGAAGGATTCGAGCCGGATGACGCGGCCTTGTGTGTCCATGGAGAGGAAGGAGGGGATAAGTGTTTTCAGGAAGTCGGGGGTTGATTTGGAGACGAAGGTTGGCGGGGTTGAGGGGTTGTAGCTGGGGTATTGGAGGAAGTAGTAGGGGTCGTCTTCGACGAGGATGATATCTGAGGAGGTTAGATAGTTGAAAACACTGGGGCAAATGGAGACATACCGAACTCGACACAAACGTTGTAGATGTCTTTCCGTCTTTGGCGTGAGATTGTGGTTCCTGTTGGATTTGACCCGACAGAAACAAGATAGAGCCTGGAGCGGTCAGTTTGCATTTGGAAACACAGAGAGGAACTGGGATTCTCTTACACTCTAGGCCTCCTCGCCCCTTTTACCCCCTCGTCCCAGTTTTGCAACAATTCCCTGAGAAGAGTGGCTGAGATCCCCTCAGCATCTGCTGAAACAGGCACGGCTTTGATACCCAGCGGAATCCACAAAGCCTGAGCAGACGGATACGTGTACTCTTCAACAATCACAAAATCGTCATCTTCACAGAGCATGCCCACGACCTTAGCCCAGGCATTGGTATTTCCCGGATGCAGGAGGCATTCGTACTCAAACGGCGGTGCGTGGACCTTCTCCGTTAGCTCTCGGGAGAGCTCAATCAATGCTTTATTTCCAGTTCCAGAGCCTAAATGGATTAGCAAATGGTCTGTGTTCGCGAGTACCTGGGGATGCGTACCATATTGCAAAAACTGGGTTAAATCTAGATCCTTGGGATCTGAGCCTCGACCTAGAGTGACGCTCAACAGGTCATCTGAAGCTGCGGTGGAGCCATCCGTGATGGATGCCGACGGCGGAAGACAACTGAACGTCGCTTGCTCAAGAGGAAAGGTTGATGGATGAGGGAGGCCTAGTCAAAGAGTCAGATCAGACAAATCTAAAAGGATCAACAAACTCAACATACCTCCAGCTAAACTAATCATGCCATCCTGTCCCATAAACTTGATAATGTCTTTCAGCGGGGAAGGATGGCGCGCTTTGCTCTTCCTGTTAATGTGGTGCGACAGGTCGACTGGTGCGGAAGTCCCGTTCGGCGCCATCTTGCTTCCCAGGAATGATCTAGATTAGTAGCCAAGGCAATAGAACGAACGCGATAAGCAATTCATCCCTGCTCAGACAGAGAAATCGAAGACACCTTGTATGTGGCATTTCCCGGCCCGAGATCCGGCCGTGGATGAGGAAGGTCTCCAAATAGTGGACCACAAAGCTGCACTAGCTGCAGATAGCACGCAATCTGTTACGTTTAGCTTTCACTTTCATTTCTATACCCCACTGCCGAGATGTAGTCGCTGTGTGATTTCGCCAGGAGAAAGTCCTGATCACCACACCTATCTGTGGAAAGGACACGCAAAATGGGCAACACACTCTCATACCACGAAACCGTATGCGAAGTGTCACTAGGCAACAAGGGGAGCATCTCCGGAGTGCAACTCGACGACAAATCCCGCCGGTACGCGGGTGTCCCGTACGCTCTCCCGCCGACAGGCGAGTATCGCTGGCGCAAACCCCGCACGCTTCCAGAAACATACACCTACTCCAGCACTGATGGAAAATCATATGACGCGACGAAGTTCAAAGCCGTCTGTCCGCAAAAGGCATACCATGTCGGCGGTGCCGAGGGTGGAGAGGGGGCATACAGTGAAGACTGTCTCTTCGTGAATATTTGGACACCTGTGCGAAAGGATGGCGACGACAGAAAATGGCCGATTATGCTCTGGCTGCATGGCGGGTGGTTTCAGATGGGCGATCCATCGCAGGAGGCCGGGATGGATCCGACGGAATTAATATCAACCGGAGGATTGAATGCGATTGTTGTTGCGATTGGGTATCGACTGAATGTCTTTGGTTTTCTGTCTGGTCCGGATCTTTTCGAGGAGAGTGATGGAGGAGCAGCTGGGAATTTCGGCCTTTGGGACCAGCGGGTTGCTGCTGAGTGGGTGTGGGAGAATATTGGCTATTTCGGTGGTGATCGAGAGAATATCACCCTCGCTGGACGGAGTGCTGGCGCTTATTCCGTGGAGGCGCAGATGCTTCATGAGTTTCGAAAACCCGATGAGAGGAAGACGTTGTTTCGGCGGTTTTTCATGGACTCGAATGCGATTCCGGCTCAGCCGAAGTCGCTCAGCGATACGAAGGGGCAGTTTGACGAGCTTTGCGAGTATTTTGGCATTGAGGGAACCCTACCGGGCAAGGAAAAACTGTCGAGACTCCGGCAGAAGACCGCGCAGGAGCTTGTGCAGGCCATTCCCAAATTGAAGAACCACACATTTCGGCCAGTCACCGATGATATCTTCATTCATTCTGGAATGGTTGAATATCTGAAAAGCAAGACCTTCGCCGACGAGTTCAAAGCAAGGAAAGCTAGACTATTGATTGGAGAGGTCCTCAACGAAGAAACTCTTTACTCAACTTACAACAGCCCGACAGAGCCCACGCTTGAGTCTCTCCGCACGCAAGTGTCGAATTACTACGCACCGGAGGTCACAGACCGCGCATTAAAGCGGTATAAGCTGCCAGAGTCGGATTGTCTGGAAGAATGGCAGAAACTGTTTGGTAAGTATACGATCTGTCATGATAGACCTCATGCTGACCAATAAACAGGCCAAATAATCTCCGACGGCCAAGTCCGAGCACCGTCAAGGGCTCTGGTGAATAATCTCGTCGCAAACGGCGTGGATCTGAGGGACATCTGGCGGTATCAGATTGCCTACCGACTATCCTTCATTGACGAAACAGTAGCGCCAATGTCCTTTGGTGTAGCACATGCAATGGATAAGCCTTTCTGGAAGTAAGTCTCTAAACTTATCCATTGCGCCGGCAAAGACTAATGAACCTTCTAGTTTCTCAATATGCTACGGACCAACGCTGCAGGAGAGGATGCTGATGAAGAGCTGGATCCGGAACCTGGTTGCGTTCGTGAACGACGAGAAAGATTTCGAGTTTGGTACTAAGACTATTGATGAGATGAAGGTTATTACGCCGAAGGGTGCTATTGAGGTTGAGAGGGACCAGCGGTGGGAGGAGCTTTTGGAGATTGGGGAGACATTTGCGAGTAGTCGTACATAGAGATCGAATTGAATCAAGATCGTTGAACAACTAGTCACATTGGGCATTCCTCAACAGTTCAGTATATGGATAGCTCAAGGGACTATGCGTTGAACTATGCATGGCAGTATTTGGTTATCTAATCAGCCTGGCATTGAAGCACAGGTGGAAGAATCGTTATGAAGACCGTTTTGTATTATGTTCAAACAGAACTATATAGCTCAGAAAGCCGCGTCATGAGCAAAAGAGAGTCTTTCATCATCTGTGGACAGTGTGGACAAACTCCTTGGTAATTATGTCTAGTACTTGTACTTGAAGTGAATATTCTCGCGATCCGTCATATCAGCCTCCGCATTCAACTTTCCAAGACGCTCACTTTCCTCCTCTGAGATCCCTTGCTCGGCGATGATCTTCGCGCGCCTTTTGTTCTCCCAGATATCTAACCCAGATCAGTACTGTCCGGCATAAAGGATGCTACAAAACTCACAATAGAACCGCCAAGCACCCATTGAACAGAACTCGACAAAGTACAGAACACCACACGCGGTAATGCCTCGGACATACTTCGGGGCATCTGACGCGACAAACATCTGTGCGCCAACAGCATTTCCGACACAGTACGCGATGAAAAGAATAGTCGAGACGACAGTCTTCTTAGTTCGGCCTGCGATGTTGGAAGGGAGGAAGGTCCAGATCACTGTATATTTGTTAGCACGCCATAATATTGGAAGGTAGCTATCAACCCACTCAATCCTGGCAAGGTGCCAAAGACCTGCATGATGTACATCCCCCACCGCGTCCACTGCATCCTGTCGGTTGGGAGCTGCGAGAGCGCTATCATTCCAGTGAAGGCTGGAACAAGGGAAAACATCATAAAGAAGACTAAGGATGTTAGACTTGGTTGGAACTCGGCGAGGTACACTTAGACTTACAGCGTAGGTTGGGAGTCTTCAGCGTAACAAAGCCGACTATCAAGAACCAACAGATACTGATAGAATAGTACGGGGTAGACCCCTTGAGTAACGTCTCAAGCGAGCTGAATCCGAACGATTGCCAGATCAGCTTGGAAAAGGTCGTGTTGGCGCCATTGGGCAGGGCATTGATGATGGTGACGAAGAAAAAGAAATAAGTCTGCGGGTCTGTTGGGTGTTAGCAGTGGTGGCGGGCGGATAGAGGGCGAAGGGATGTACCAGCGAAGGTAGACCAGACTTGATCCCACTTGAACTCGGACCTCTTCTCACGATCGGAACCGGTTTGGTTGGCCATGACACGGGCAATGGCTGCGCGCTTCTCCTCCTCACTCAGCCATCGGACTTCTCGTGGCGTCCCCAGGATGAACCATGTAAAAATCCCGCAGGTGATAGTCAAGGCGCCGAGGAAGAATGAAATCGCTTTCCACTAGAGCCATAATTTAGCGCGATCCACTGTAGGAGTTAGAGAAATACCCACTGCAGCAAGACCATCTGGATTCTTCTGGGCATGCAGCCCAATGCCGTACATACTCAGACCCGTGATGATGTTCATTCCGGCGTTAGACGTTCCCCAGATGAGAGAGCGGAGGGTGTGCTCCTGGGACGTATACCAAGAACCAGTGATCAACATAAAGGTCGGCGAGATAGTACACTCCAACGCACCCTGCAGCGTGCGCAGGACCATAAGATGGGCAAAGTTCTTTGCAAAAGCAATACATAGGACGACCACGCCCCACGAAATCATGACGATGGAGAGGAACCTCCCTGTATGAAACTTCTGGATCAACCAGTTTCCGGGAAACTCGCACACCATGTATGATAGGTAGAAGACGGTGCTCAACCAGTTGAATTGGTCGCCGACTAGGTTTGTGTCCTCTCGAATGCCAAAGACAGCCTGCACGCTGAGGGAGGTCTTGTCGGCCTGCTGCGTGCCGTAACAGAACCACATGAGCGGTAGCAGCCATAGATCGATCTTCCAACGTAGTCTCCGTAGGTAGCGATCGGAGTATTCAGGGGCAATATCGAGGACGCCGGCGTCGACATCGTCGATTTTGTCGGCGGCGGCCAGTTCGATGGTGTTCTTGTCGTCGGGAGCGAGTTCTTTGGTAGTTTGCGACATGATGGATGATTGTCAAGATTGTTGTCCCTTCAGACCTAGGAGGATAGACTCGAACTTGTATATGGAGTGCTAGTGGCAAACGATCTATCGTGGTTTGCGGGAGTATCACGGCCGGCTCTCATCCCGCCGCCGGGGGCTGATAGAGGTTACTCCACATTCCTGATAACCCCAGAGATAACCTGCCATTGACATCGTGGCGGATATCACTTTTGAGTCCGACTAGATAAGCCGGACTTATATTTGATACCCACAGACACAAGCCAGCCTGTAGGAGATGATATCATGGCTTCAAGCCTCGTAGCACCTACAGTCCGTGGAGAGAATGATAGCTCAATTACTCAATGCTTAGGTTGGCTGCAAGGATTTCCCTCTTCGCTCTAGCTGTATCTGTCTTCCTTTTGTCTGTGAGCATTTACTTCCTGTCTCGTCTTCTCCGATTTCCCAAAATGCAGCAATCCCACAAATATGGGTCGTAGTCGATGCCAACCGACATACGTTCGGAGGGACCTGGAGAAAGGGATGAACGACTCTTCACTAGAAGGCTTTCGGTTGGTACCGTGGTTCAAATGCAATGCCCTGCTGGAAAGATGATCACAACTGCGGGCTAGTAGTTTATGGCAGTAGAGGCGATGCGATGCAAGTTGTGCATCTCCTTGGTCAAGCATCTTTGCGGAACTCCTTTGGTATAAATCCTCCAGAGGAATTTGAATGTCCGTTGAAGCGCGCATAGGGCTTCTGTACGGCGCTCTTGCAGGGGCAAGCGTCGCAGTCTTGCATTCTCTTAGGATTATTATCGCTGACCGAAATGTAAGCATGGAGCGAGAAGCAGCCCAAGACGTAGACGAAGCTGTCAAGAGATCTCGTCTTGAATGCCCCATAGCAACATTGATGCAGCAGAGCAGCACTCTGTGCGCCGATGATCTGGAGCCCTGAAATCCCCTGCGATGGCAAAGGCTTCGCCAGGGTAGAGCCTACCATCTCTCAATCAGGCTAGTCGCATTGTTGGTCTGGAGAATGCTCAGGTGCACACGCCATGTGGAACAGACGCCCGAAAGACGGATCGCCAGGGCAATAAAGTATCAGACTGAGAATAATGTTCTTCCTGTGATAGTCACATACGACGTGATAACCCCGCTGGTGCCAGCGTATAATCCTAGCCGGTTGTTGTAGGACAGCGTCGCTTCGAGAGAATAGACCTGGGGTGAGCCGTCTGTATGGATGTTTTGTGCAAATCGAAGTCTCTGCTGTGGCAACCTTTAATCTCGGAGGATTTAGTATCTGCACACAAGCTTACTAGACAATACATATATATGCCCAGCCCAGTGGACGATGATTCAGAGATGGAGCCGCTTGTGACCAATGCAGGGGTAATCATCTAACTTCACAGCGCTGCATAATTGAGCCACACCGGCATAGCTCAAACCGGGAGTACTAACAAGACAGTTAATGCAATTATCGCTCTGTCAGAGAGGGTTCGACCTTGACCAATCCGTCGCTGGCTTGCGATGCGGCTGAAGTGCCTCACCGCAAACTCCGACGCCAACCGGACTTCCGCGGCCCTGGAAGAGGGTAGCCCTTCTGGTTCTCTGAAGGATACGTACCCTTAGTTGGCCAATTTCTCGTGCAGCCATGGGACGACATGACCAGACCATAGCCGAGACTCGAGCGCAGGATCAATACGAGGGGTGAGACACCTCGTCAAAATCACACGTTCACACCCCGTAGTCTAGCCACACAATCAGTCCAGTTTACATCGCAGTGTGTACCTAAAATGGAGAAGAGTTAATTGCAAGTCCAGCCCTGCAAAATGCCCGTGGAAGCCCGGGGCGACCCTTTCGGCACGGAATCAGCCATAAGCACGAGATGAATGTGATTACCACCCAAGGCCAACCCCGCAGGGCTCTTAATTACAGACCCTTGAGAAAGCGAGCGAGGAAAGCGAGCGACAGGCGGCCATTCGTCGGGGTTTTGGCTGCGCAGGATCGAGCCCTGGTCGTCACAAGAGTTGATTGGCCCAGCGACCTGCGTGTCTCAGAGCTAGTGAACAGTAATACTGATTAGCCTATGCGATATTATTAAATGCCCAGGCCGACAGCTTCATGGATACGTGGGCTGTCCGGCTGTCTCGTGTTCGAGAGTCTTTCTCCCTTTTACACTGATTTGGGTCTGTGACGTGTTCTTCACGCTGGATGATGTTCTGGCGAGGACCGAGTTGGGAGTGACCAGCAACAGAACCCCGCGATACCTGTTTATTCCTCTATTCGAACAGTCATGGACAGCATGTTAAGCCCGCGGAAAGTTCATTCCAGCCCAGGGCGAGGATACGATCTCGAGAAGTTCCCTACAATCGAGACGACCGAGTGGCGACGACCGAACAAGAAGCGACGACGGCGAACGATTGCTTCGCAGATCTTGTTCTGTGTTCTTGGGCTATGGGCGCTATACCTCTTCTTCAGCCCTACAGAGATATCGCAGCAAAAGATCCTCGTGAAGAATCCGCTGGAAACGACAGCCGACCCGGTCGTGTCTGGTGGCGAAGAGCAACATCCGCTTGCACAAAATATCACGCAATCAGAAGTTACATCAGACGTTGAAGATGCTAAAGACGAGAAGAACGATGCGACGACACAACTCCAGCCCGTGAAGCCAACAACCAAGCTGCCAGGATGGCACAACACGGACCTTGTGACATCACTGAACCAGTTATTCTCGACTCTCCCCGACGAACTCCAGGTGGAGAACCTCCTGCGACCGATCGAAACAACCGGCGAAGCAAGACTACGCGAGTTGGGTCTGAGGAGTCGATACTACAAAAGCATGTTCGACGCCTGGGAGCGGGTGCACCTGGTGTCAGGAGAAGATGACAACGCGCTCTACATCCGCGACGAGATTATCCAATACCTGCAACAGCACACGGATGTATCAAAAGAACTAGGGATGAGCGTGACAGAGGCAATGCGCTCGTACGAGACATACCGGTCGACATTTACTGAGCTGTCGGCACTCCTGTTCCCGTGGACAGCACCATACTACCCCGACCACACCCACCTACACGCCCAATTCTACGGCGCCGGACGTGGCATCGTCTTTCTGGCAGGAGACGACCAAGCCCCGTTCCTACTCACGTCGATCCCTGTTATTCGAGACCTCGGCTGCAACCTCCCGATTGAAGTCTTCTACCTCGGCGACCGCGACCTCAGCGAGAGTGTGCGTGCTGAGCTAGAAGCCCTCCCCGGAGTGACAGCGCGCGACATCAGCCAGATGGTCAACGACAAAGGCTGGAAGCTCGCAGGGTGGGCGGGCAAGCCGTTCGCGATCCTCTTCGCCAGTTTCCGCGAGGTGATCTTCATCGACGCGGACTCGTTATTCTTCCAAAACCCGCAGTCGCTGTTTGCCGATGAGGCGTACCATGAGACCGGGGCGCTTTTCTTCAAGGATCGGATCATCATGCCGCAGTCGAAGCGGAAGTGGTTGCAGGATGTGCTACCGAAGCCGATCTCGGAGAAGGTTCTTGAGAGTCGGTTCTGGACTGGTGCGAGCGGGCATATGCAGGAGTCGGGGGTTGTGGTGGTGGATAAGTGGAGGCATTTCGTGGCGCTGCTGTTGGTGACGAGGATGAATGGGCCGGATCGCGATGGGAATGCGGGGAAGAATATCGTGGGGGTTTATGATATGGTATACGGTAAGAGTCCTGGATCTAGATGATGAAAGGCAGCCACTGACAGGATGCAGGAGATAAAGAGACCTTCTGGCTGGGATGGGAACTCGCCGGGGACACCGACTACGCCTTCCACGACGGCGACGCGGGTATCATGGGGATCTTAGAGAAGGCTGGCAGTGAATATCTCGCCAGCTCAGATACCAACAGCGAAGATGCAGAGGGCGCGAATATCGACGAGAGAGAACCAGACAACTACACCATCTGCGCACCGCAACTGCTCCATCTCGACCGCGACGGGCGTCCCCTGTGGTTCAATGGCTGGCTACTACCGAATAAATAT
The DNA here is from genome assembly GCF_047715665.1 of Aspergillus karnatakaensis. Classification (NCBI taxonomy): domain Eukaryota; kingdom Fungi; phylum Ascomycota; class Eurotiomycetes; order Eurotiales; family Aspergillaceae; genus Aspergillus; species Aspergillus karnatakaensis. The sequence goes on from NW_027395768.1 coordinate 102,795, forward strand.
AACAAGAAGGCACGAGAACCGACCAAGTTCGAAGCGTTCTTGCGGGAACCGAGAGAGGCGAGGGAGCCTGATGCGTGGCAGTTGCATGAGCACAATATCTGCTGCTTGACATCAGAGTACAAGTCGGAGTTCACGAGGGATGAGATGGAGGTGATGGATCGCATTATTGCCAGCGGGAGGAAGGTTGGCGCGTTGGCGAAGGAGAAATCATAACAATCATGTTAGATACCCAGACAGGAATGAGCAATATAGATTGTGTGGTAAGCCCTGTGTAACTAGCTGCTTGGCAGCTGCATGTTTCAGCCTTTGGCGTCATTCGCAGAACTCGTAGCCTGACAACGAAACCTCTCTCAGCAAAAACAACACACCATGACCTCGGAAAAGCCTGCCCTATCGAAGGGCTCTATCGAGTACGTCCTACTTAAGCCCAAGCATGCTTGCAGCCGTAATTAATCCACTCTAGAATCATCACCAACGACCCAGGAAACGCCTACAAGAGGCTAGCCACAGCCCCGATCCTGCAATGCCTGCAGATAAAAGAGATGCACAGCGACAGTCCCTCAGCGCACCAAAGATATGACGTGGTATTTGGTGACGGGGTGCACTTCGTCCACACACTCCCCATCCGATCCGTCCTCCCGCTTGTCAAGGAGGGCAAGCTCGTCAAGGGCTGCATCTGCCGCATCAACGAAGTCTATCCGCACATCCTTAGGGAGAAACCGTAAGTCCGAACAGACTCTATCATCTGTTATATCTAACCGGACAGAATCTGGGTCATCCACCATCTACATGTGTTGGAATATCTCGGCATTCATGAAAGGATTGGAATCATCGACCCCAAGACCGCCCAGGTGCCCATCACGTCGTGGAAAGCCAAGTACGCGTGGTCCATCCCGTTTACCCCGGGGTACGGATTGCCGTACGAGCTGCCAATCGCAAAATTCCCACCGGAAATTGTCAGCATCATTGTGTCGTATCTTGAGCCAGCGGATAAACTGAAGCTCGCGCGGACGTGCAAGCAGCTTCACTCCCTCGTCGGAACATCGCTGTACTCCGTCGTCAGGTTAAATGGCAAGGAAGCACTGGCTAAGTTTGAGAGAGCCGTGCAACCGAAACCGGCTCTATGCGCGAGTGTTCGCTATCTCAGGTTTGAAGGGGACCTCTGCGGCTGTGGCGAGGGGTCTGAGGATGTGTACACTTACCCCGACTTTAATCTGTTCCCGCGACTACGCGAGCTGGAGTTTGAGCCAGAAAACGAGGTTATCAAGGAGTGTCCGTTGATCCTGCCGGTGCTGTATGAGATTGTCAACAGCAGCATGATGCAGTCGCTTAGAAAGGGTACGCAGCTTCACGGGAAGTATTTGTTTCAAATATACTAACCTGTGCGGCTAGTAAATATCGCATTGAAGTACTATCAAAAACGGCTTCTATCTGAGAAAGCCTCAGACCAACTGTTTAAGTCATTTTTCGCGCTGTGCTCCGCCCCATTGATCGAGGACATCAAGTTTTTCTACGTCCCACGCGAAACAACAGAGCGATACCAAAACACCCGCTTTGATGTAGCATTGCAGGATCCGCCAAAGATCACCAAGACGAAATGCACCAGGCTAAACAGCCTGACAGTCCACTTCAACGGCCTCCCTCTCTCATGGCTATCGACTGTCCTCAAACTCCCCGAAAACCTCCAGACGCTCTCGCTCGGCATCTCCCACCGCTACGACCATGGTAGGTCGGCAATGGCACTCGAGAAGGCTATCGCACCCGTCGCCAGCACACTTACAGGCCTGCGACTCCTAGCATGCGACGAAAACCCAGGCGAGACACCGGCGTCCACAGGTGTACGCTTCAGCAGCGCGGGTTTGACACAGTTTCCCAGCCTGCGCATCGTCGAGCTCCCGAGCACCTTTCTTGTACACTCGCAAGGGTTCAGCGAGAGCAACCCCTGGTTCCCACCATCGATGACAACATTAAGTATCCTCGACACGCAGATCCGCGAGCGACTACCGCCGAAATCGCTCGGCGACGCTCCAGAACTAGAAAACAGACCATATTTTAGATTCGACACATGGACGGCAAATTGCTTAGCGGGGGTATGTAAAGTGCTGCACACAATCCCGCTGTTGGATACCTTGACGGTGATCAGGGAGAGCCATAAGGATGTGACGACGGATCGTCCATTCAATGCGCAGCGACCGCCGATTTTTCTGCTAGGGAAGGAGCTGCAGGCGCTTGTCGATCGGGGGGTGCGGATGTTTTTGGAGATGGGCTCGTATGATTTGGAGGTGGAGGTGAAGGTGATGAATGATCCGAGGATGGATCCTTAGACGAGGGAGCGCTCATGATACATCAGCCTCGGTTAGGTAGCTACATGAAGGCAGACATATTATGATTATCCGCCCTTATATTCTTTCCAATAGCACTCAACTACCGGGATATATGGGGCTTTATGAGAGCTGTCGCATTTGTCGGGGTTGGCGGGGTTGGCGGGTTTTCAGTTGGCGGAGACAAAAGCACAGCGCCGCAGTACTCCGCACCTCGGGAGGAGTGATATCTTGCTATTTTGTGACTTATAATAAAAAGCACCAATTGCTGTACGGAGGTCCGGAGTCCGAGGCTTCGTCCGATGGAGATAGAGCGGGATTGCGGGATCCTTCAGGTACTGCGAGGGGGTCGATTGGTCCTTTTTGCGAGGGGCTGGACTCTTGCAGCCATTTCTCACAAAGGTTGCTACCTACGCCGACTGTTTTTGTACGGGGTACCTCTCCGCGATAAAAGCCTCGTATTCCTGCCCCAACCCTCCAAATTCTTCAACAACTACACACTATACTGTACCAACATGTCCTCCCACATTCCCAGCATCCTGCAACCCATCATCGCCCTCAACGGGTGGACCTTCGTGATGGAAATCTGGATGTACGCGACGCGCATCCCCGTCTTCGCCAAACTGAAAGAAGCCGGCGATCCCACCACCACCCGCGCCGAGCTCGACACCAAGACCCCTCCCTCCGTCCGCTGGAAGGCCGACAACTACAACCACCTCTTCGAGCAACCGACCCAATTCTACGCCGTCGCGCTGGCACTCGCGATCGCCCGAAAGGGCGAAGATAACCCCGTCGACACGAAGCTGGCGTGGGCGTATGTGGGGATCCGCGTGCTGCACAGTTTCATCCAGAGCACGAACAACAAGGTCATGGCGCGGTTTATGGTCTTCCTGGTTAGCTCGAGCGTTTTAGCCGTTTTGACAGGGAGGGCGGCGACTTTGGTTTTCTGATGGGAGGGATTGATGGAGTTACATGCCTATCGGCGTTCATAGTATATATCAGAGTCATGAAGGCATAATACGATCAAGTCAAAGCTCAAACACGGTGCTCCTCCTCCATCTCCCTCGACAGCTGTTCAACCTTCCGGACCGCAACAACCTTGGCGAAATACTTCTCTCCCCGCCCAAGCGCACTATTCACCTCACTCGGATGGATCCAGTTCAGCGTAAGAAGCACAATAAACATCAGCAGCGCGTCAAAGACATAGATAAACACCTCCTGCCGCATCATATACGAGTCGTACCCCATGAGATACTCGACGACGCGAATCACCGACCGAACAAGAATCAGCACGCTGGTAAAGCACAGCGCTAGCATATGACGGCGCCAAATCCTCGTAAGCTCCGGCGAGACCACAACGCGTCTGCGCGCCATGCGAACCTCAAAAACGATTGCCGTGACAACGAAAAACGCGAAGAAGATGATCTGCACGAATAAACCGCCAACAATAATCTTCTCGCCGGTGTCGGCGCTCGTCTCGTCCTTGACCATGATTCCCGCGCCGGAGGCCTGCATGAGGAAGGATAGAACGTCTCCAGTTACGAAGAGTTTCGTCAGGAATTTGAGTCGGATGATGGAGCATTTCTCGGCGTCGAGCATGGCGATGATCCGGCCGAGAATCATGTATATGCTAGCGGCTAGGAAGGCGGGGGCGATCAGGATAAGGGCGCTTTGCATCACGTAGGGGCCCTTGGTGAAGTCGGGGGCTTCGACTGAGGAGAGGACGCGGCCGATGTAGCCGATTGTTTCCACTATATTGGTATGTTAGAGAGGATAATATGGTGCGAGGCGTCAGACGTACAGGCACCGCCAATGGCGAAGGGGATCATGAACCATGTCTTCGTTCGGATAAGCTGATACAGGTGTAGGATAGTACAGACGCCAAAGAGACCGGCGAAGATGCCTCCGGCTGCAGCGGAGGGGGTGTAGTAGTAGAAAGTAAACTCCATCTTGTTGGCTCGGGGGTGGTAGGTTGAATTGATAGACAAGTTTCTCCTCTGAGAGTTTCGCGCCAGTCTTCAGATCAATCTCGAATTACCACCTCAGCACAGGACAAGAGGGTCTTTAAATAGAAGATCCTTACAAGACCCTGGCCATGGAGAATTCGAAAATTGCTACTACAGCCCTCTACCATGTATTGCCAGTCAGGCAACCCCATTTACTAACTAGTATGAGTGGGTCTCGTTCTCGTACCGATAACTCCTTGCAGGGAGTGCTCCAGAATGCCAGCTGGGCGGAGGCTTGATTGGAAGCTTATTGGATCCACTTCTCTTTTTCTCTTGCATTACCTCTTTCGGATGCTGCACCGTTTCACCCTGTTGTCTGGTTGCTCATACGCCGTATCCCACCCCTATTGCAGTTACTGTCAGGTCCAGCCTATTTTAGGCGTGTGGCCATACACCCTAATCTCAAAAATTAGTCTAACATGTTGTTTCGAAGCTCCACTTAGACGTGAAGGAAGAAAATAAACATGGGCATCGTGGGGGCATATATATACGGTGGCCGCAGACATTGCCATCTCAGCCATAACGACCTCAGCTTCACCCAGCACCTCCATCAATCACAATGGCTTACCAGTACTACCACTACAACCCCTCTCAGGGCGCCGCCATCCCCTTCGCTGCCCTCTTCGCTCTCACAACAGTCCTGCACATCTGGCAGATGATCCGCGCACGAACGTGGTACATGACTCCATTCATCGTCGGAGGTGTCTGTAAGTCCCACACTGTCCCTCAAACTCTCAGAGAATTCCATCTTCTAACCACGATGACCTCAAGTCGAAGCAATCGGCTACCTCTGCAGATTCATCAGCGCAACCGAAACCCCAGACTGGACCATGAAACCATTCATCGGACAGAGCGTGCTCATCCTCCTCGGACCCGCCCTCTTCGCAGCCTCAATCTACATGCTCCTCGGACGAATCATCCGGATCCTAAACGCCGCGTCCCTCTCGCCGATCCGCCCGACCTGGCTCACAAAGATATTTGTCGCCGGCGACGTCATCTCCTTCCTGCTCCAGAGCGGTGGTATGTCTCTCCTCTCCTGCCACGACTCTCAATGGAAAGTCCACAGCGTTAACAAATTGCAGGCGGCGGAATGCAAGCAAGCGCCAAAGACGCCGAAAAGGCCGACATGGGCGAGAAGATGATCCTGGGCGGCCTGTTCGTGCAAATCCTCTTCTTCGGCGTGTTCATCGTCGTCTCGATAATCTTCCACCGCCGGATGCTCTCAACGCCCATGCACCACTCCGGCACCAGCATCCCCTGGAGCAAGTACCTGAAGATTCTGTACGTGGTCAGCGTGCTGATTATGGTCCGGTCCGTGTTCCGGGTTGCAGAGTATGCGCAGGGCAAGGGCGGGTACTTGCAGAGCAAGGAGGTGTTTATCTATGCGTTGGACGCGGCGTTGATGCTGGCTTGCTGTGTGATTTTGAATATTTGGCATCCCGGGAATATTGTGAATGGGCGAGTGGAGGCGTATAAGCAGCCGGAGGATTTGGAGATGTTGGCGGGTCATCAGAGGTCGAATTTCTGAGCTTTGTTGTGTGGGATGGGGTTGATTTGGAGGTCGTAATTGTTTTCAGGGTATGTGATCATAACGGGTAGTGCATATAGAGTGTATAATATGGTTGACTTGTATTTGTCTCGTGATTGAGAACACGCTTATGCCCGATATAACGCTGCGCCTAGACTTAGTCAATATACAGACGCTGGAATCTCCACAGCTACCCGCATCGATTCTTCAGGCATGCTGCCAGATCTCAAGGAACCATAGCTTCTTTTTGTCTCTAGGTCTTGGTATCGTACCGGAATACCATTCGCTTCAGTGTTTGCAGTTTGAATGGAACAAAAGATACTCGAGGATATGCGTAATCGGGGTACACAAACAAGGCACGAGGGCCGACATCATTCCACTAAGAGTTTGTTAGGAGTACTTGCTCACTACCGGGAGATGACGGAGATCAATAATCGGAATGAAATCACTCGACGGCCAGGGGTCCAAAGAGGTCAGGGTCAAAGCCACAAGCCCCTGCCACAAATTTGAATTCACGATCATTGCGACAGGCACTCAATGCAGAATACTCTGTAGCGTATACTTTTTGAAACTCGCCATTTCCAGCTCAGTCATCCTGGTCCCGCACATAATTGAATATACAAAGAAGGGCAGCCCTGACACCAGGAACGGCGCCGGTGCGCTCTAGATAGTTGCGTGTAACAGGGGGCCACTCAACATCCTGGTCGACAGCTTGTAGTATATTCTCAATCGAGGGGGCGGTATTCGACTCGAGACACTCGCGCATGCGGGAAAAGATATTTTCATATCCTTGGCGCAAGGACTTGTTCGTTTTTTGAACTTGTTTTGCACGTCGTCAGCCACATATCTTATCCAGATATCATTGAACAGGACCCATAGCCGGCCATCATCGATGTTCCACGATAGAAAATCATGTAGCTCTCTGGCTTCGTAGAGCAAGGCTAGCTTCATTCGGGGCGAGAGGAACCCTCCAATACACTGACCACAGGTGCACCCAAATTTCAAGCGAGAGGTAGAGAGCCCCGGGTCTTCATGAGTAGGAGTCAAATCAAGCAAGGTGAGGCACTCCACCGCGGCAGAAGGAATCCCCGGAAGCTGTCTGAGACATGCACATTCATCATGGGGAATTGCCGTTTCGTTCGGAGATCTTCCAGGAAACCTTTGAGCACGTCTAAGGGAGAATCGCCGTGAAGATCACGGACCGTTTTCCATGAAGCTGCAGCATCGACATGAGCTATGAGGCATCTTACGCTTTTAGGTTTCAGATGAAGCGCAAGGGCGTGCAGAAGAGTCCTGTGAGTTCGGTCCACCTGACTGAAGTCGATGTCATCCTCAGTAGCAGCCCACTTGAGGTACTCTACGCACTCCAGATCAGAGAGTGTGGTTGCAGCATGGTGTAGTGGGAAATTCTTCCGCAGCGCTGACAGAGCTCTTTCCTCGATCAGATGTTTCATCTCGAATCGACTGAAATGATCGCTCGTTACTGGTTCATCCTCCTCGTCGTCTAAGGGCTCCTCCTGCGGATCGAAGTCCTTGTCGGATGGGATCAATTTCGTTGAATGGTTGGCGTCAAACAAATATCCGAAACAGGATGAGGATCCGATCCGTCGAAAGCCGAGAGACCTGAAGAATGAAATGGCGGTGTTGACAGCTTGATGATTGATCTCAATTATCTGAGCCTTGGATTTGCCGACGTGCTGAGGCTCAACATCGCTCGTAAGCCACCCTGACCGTAGAATCGCATGGACTGTGCTCAATTTTCGGTACTGTGCAATGGAGCCATAGTTCAAAGCTACCAGTTCGGGAGACGTATCCTCCAATGCCTTTGAGCTATCCTCCGAATATTTCTTCTCGTCGACGAAGAGCTGCCTCACCATCGCGCGACCTAAACCTTTCCTCCGCCACTCCCTGTCGGTGATATGAACATGTTCGATTATCAAGAGTGGCCCGTCGTCAAGCTCGGAGCCCCACGCTCCTGTTCCTCGGTGAACAGGGTGCGACTTGAACTTCTCTTGGAGGAAGCCATACCGGGTAAAAAGTATCCAAGCAATCTGTTCTAGGTCATGGCTGGGTTCGTCCATTTTGCCCCAAAAGTCCGCTGTAATCAGGCCCCGGTATATGAATCGGGCAAGGGCGTAACCGATCGGCTTTCCTTCGTGCGTGCATTCGGCGGTTATTATGTTTTCCCACCTGGTTTCACGTGAAGTCCTGATGGCGATTCTGACAACCCGGTTTGTGCCGCCGTCAGGGGAGAATTCTGTTCCAAGCACGGGAGCTTTGGAGTTGCAGTCAGACTCGGATTTCTCATCCCAGGCGTCCTCGAAGCTATCGAATTCGGCGATCTCGTCGTCAGTGTCGTCACCTGTGGATTCATCATTAGACGCGTGCGTGGCGAAGTCGTCTTTTATTATCTGAGCACGGGGACGATTGCCCTCTGGAGTGGAGGTCACTTCATCGGCATCTCGTTTCCTCTTCGTCCCGGTAGTTTCACGAGTGTTATCCATCGCTTCGGAAGAGGTGGATATCGACGTGGCCGTATGCCCCAAGGAATGGAGGTGCTAATTGAGAAAATGAGAGCTGAGGAAAAGGCCTTTGTAATGTGAGCGCTTGCCATCGTGAGTAAAGAGTCCCGGAATGGCAACGACGAACCTAGACCTTCAGTAGAACAATCACAACAGAGGAAAACCGTTAAGGCGGGCAAGGAAGTTGAGGTTGAAGCTAGAGGCGGGCGCCGTATCTAGTAGGTAGTTCTCATCACCAAGGGATCTGAGGTCTAAACGGCCTTACCAGACGACAACCGGGGCAATAAAGAATGAAGACGAACGGTAGATAGGTTGTAAAGACCAGGGAGGATAAAGCTCGATGAACTAACGCCGGTGGGCGTCGTCAAAGAGCTCTGATTCGACTAATGGAGTGTTGTGGTGGAGAGTGGAACCTGTAAGCGAGAAACTACCCATCTATCTACGGGTGGCACGTGACCCTTCACTTGGCTTTCACTTTTCCATCATTCTAGCTTCCTTGATTCATTCTCGATATCTCTTATGATAGCTAGACATAATTGGGCTTACTGCACTATCTGAGTGCTGTTCGCCAGGCAGTCGGCTTTTTCAGCTTTCTGTAAGCGTCATATTCTGATCAGGGAGAGAAGAATAGGAAGAAGAAGACAAGTCGTCATCATCTTGTTCATCTTTCCATCAAGTCTGGGGGCTGATGGTTCGAGAAAGCAATCTGACTCACGCAAATCTTCCTTGCTCCTATGGCTGTTCTGCTTCTCTTCGAAGGCGACAGTATGTCCCCTTTGTCTGCACCAATCTGCAGCAACTTAGACAGCCACCACCGATGATGAACAGTAGCTTATCCTGACGAGGTGAGCTACATGCATAATACGAGTTAAATGCAGCTTATAGATTAGTGGATTCATCTGGAGGCAATATAAATAACATATCTGATCTGAGTACGCCAGCGCGATTGATACGGACCACATGCTAAACCAACAACCTAGTAGAGTATCATGGAATGTGTTCATACGCATTGATAGGCGCTATGAATTGATGTGCTTTCTCTAGAACTAACTTGACTCATGTCGGCAACGGAGATTGACAATACAAATAATACTATTCGTATGCCATCAATCCACTATATAGCAGCTCTGTGACGGCCTTGAGCCGGATAGTCCAAGTCCGTCTGGGAAATTACCATCAAGCAGCGCCCCTAACGTATGAAAAAGTGCCCATATGTCATGTTCTTCGCCGGAAGGTCCGAGACTTCTATTTCCGGATTCGACGCGACGTGATGCCGCTCTTTGTTCAGTGAATGCTCCCAGACGCATCCGGGAGTAACCGGGACGATGCTGGGTGATTATGCTAAAAACAGAACTTCTTGGATAGTTTCTGGATGTCAACGTTGAACTAGATTTAGCGGACGCCCACGGGAGTGAGGACGCCCCAGGGATTCAGGATTTAGAGGCCCAGGCCCCTAGGCAGGGCCTCTAGGGATGGAGGGATACAGGGGGGACCCGCGGTGGCCCGCTACGACACTGCAGATAGACCACGAAGCTTACAAGGCGCGCAGCCACGACGACAGTCAGAGCCGCCACGACAGCTAGAAACGACCACGCGGAGATCAGGTGCTGGAGACGCTTATTAGAAAGCCTAAAGGAGAGTTCTGGGGGGGTCTAAGCCCCGGAACTAGGTAAGCGCGTAGATTGAAGGACTATGAACGTGGGGGAAGCTTAGAGGGAACGCTGGGGCCTAAGGGGGCTGACTCCGGGGGTAAAAGCCTATATCAAGGCCTAGATTGGAGCTTGGTGCATGCTCATTTGACATTTCTTATGTATGGGACGCGGGATTGTTTATATCTGTATTTAACGGCGTTTTGGCCTCAAGTTCCCCTTCGTTTAACGAAGGCCTGCATAGCCAGATCACCATATTCAGGCTGCATCGGGTATGAACTTGAATTGAATTGAATTGAATTGAACGATGCTGGGTGATCTTTGAGTCCTCCGTGGGTCATCCCTGATTATTCCCCACGTAATTTTCATGTGACCCAGCAGTCCTTTAGCGCCTTGAAATTTGCATACCGCTCGAGTAAAACATGCAATGCCAAGCTCGGTACGTCTGCTTGCGACAACTGGCCCTTTCCTTTATTAGGTCAAATAGATTGGTCCTCACGCCCAGTTCAACTTACAACAATTGACTGGAGCCTACACGTATCATGGCCAGTATATAGCAAGGAGAGCGAAGACGATAATTTGGATTTTGAGGGTAGATTGCCTGCATACTAAAGCAAAGATAGAGATTGAGGTTGGTCGTTGCTGCTGTTTTAGCTGGTGAAGAATCTGACGAGCCTGGAAGAATACTGGCAGGATACCAAGGATGGTCACAAGCATGTATCCTAGCCAGACGGGTATCAGGAAAGTTTCAACCAGGTATCGCCATATGCCTGTTTGCTGGTTCCATCGAGGAAGAAGGAGATTTCTAGCCAAGGTGGCAAGTCCAAATTGGCAATTTACTGCGGGATTATGGAACGATACGAGCTTTCAGAAAGACGACGAGGTGGAAAGGTGGGAAAGAGGAAAGAGGAGGGAAGAAGAAGAGCAGGACTTTCGTGTAATTCTGACTGACCTATTATAGCGTAACTCGGGATATAACTTAAGACTTGCTTTCTGTCCATTCTGACAATCTCTAGACTAGGGTCCAGCTGTCAGATTACCCCATCTAATTTGGTTGCTTGGCTTCGTGTGATATTCGGGCCTTGGTCTTCGCTGGTGGCTTGGTAGCGCTAGAATCACCATTTGTGACCGGAAGACGCACTAGTCACGAAGGATACAATAGACCTACACAGTCACTGCTCGATGGATGACTTATTACTGGCGCCCGGGGGTCAGTTTGGTGTGATAGAAGTGGGACTTACCCGGCCCTACTATGGTTTACAGGGCTTGCCCTTAGAAACACCGCACTCAACTTCCGAGGGGCTGATTGTTGGTCTTAGCCTGTATATCGTACGTTGAACGCGAGGCTACCCAGTCAACACATCGATAATGATTAGTCCCCAGCTGGCATCGATCTTAGTTGAGAAGTATCGGCACCGTAGCTTGCTAGGTATCATACATATATTGTTTTTGCCTCATCTTTCGTCTCCCGGGCCTTGACGCCCCAAGGTACGAAAGAGAGATGGGATAATGTGTCTGTTCGACATATGCTATATCCTAGGACATCAATAGCAGGAGATGAAGCTAATGCCATGAAATACTCGCACGGTAGATACTTCAGGACTGAACGAACAATCCACATAAAATGCATAAACTTTTGTATGTTTCTCTTTCTATTCAACTAAATCTCAAGTGCTTGAATAGCTTCATCACAATGTGCAGACCGCGTTCTGGGGATCATATTTCTCCCGGCATCCTAATTGACCCCTGTCTAGAACGTGGTTCTTTCCTACACCCACGCATATGAAGGTAGACATCTCAGACACAAATCTCAGGCTCCCTAGCCGAGCACCACCTCCCTAGCCGCCTTATTGCTTCACAAACCGCACCCAACAAACATGCTCTTCTACCCGCGGAAACGTCTCATCATAGAAGACTTCATACCTCGCCGTTACGCCCGGTGAAACACCCCGGAACCCAGGCGCGATTTCCGTCTTGTATGTCCCATACACACTCGCCAGCAGCGTGGTCATCTCCGCCATGGCCAGACTACAGTAAATCCCACGAATTAGCCAGCCTCATTACTATAGTTACAGCGCCGCGCAAAAGCATAAAATGGATAAGTATGAATAAACTCACTGCATCCCAATGCACATCCTCCCGCCACTCGAAAAAGCCCAGAAACCCCGTTTCATCGCAGCGAGTTCCTCCACAGACCCGGTCATCCATCGGTCTGGGTTAAAGCGCAGGGGATCCGCAAATACCGCGCTGTTGCGGTGCAGCGTGTACGGGCTGATACTCACCACTGTGCCGCGGGGGATTCGATACCCGTCGATCACCTGGTCTGTGTCTGCGACCCGGGGCTCTGTGCCTGGGAGCGGGGCGAATAGGCGTAAGGTCTCTTTGAGCACGGCGTCGAGGTAGGGGAGTTTATCGGCGATGAGGGCATTGATGATTTTGTTGTCGCTGTTGTCGCTGTTGTTGTTGTTGTTGTTGTTGTCGTCGTCTAGCGAGAGCGAGCGGATTTCAGCGCGCAGTTTTTCCTGGAAGGGGTGGTTTTCGGCCTGTGACAGGGCGAAGATCGCCCACATCAGTGTGTCGCTTGTTGTGTCGATTCCGGCGAGGAGGTGGTCGGCGCATTCTGCGGCGACGTCGAGGTGGTCCATACTCGTGGACCCTCCACCTCCTCCCTTGTGGGTTTCCGAGCGGGTTGCTGTAAGGAGGCGCTCGGCGATGGACTCGTTAGCAACAGCAGCAGTATCAACGGGATCAGTCCCCGGCGAAGATACAGACTGGTGAGTCTGCTCTACGGCATCGAGTGCATGCGCGCGGATTTCAGAGTATGTCGCTGGTTTAGACATGGGAAGGAGGTTTAACGACACGAGGATATCCTCGAGAATCCCAGTCCGCGAGTACATCCAGTTCGTCAGCGTGGGAAAGTGGACTGTAAACCAGGAGAGCCTCCGGCGGGCGGGGTCGAGGATATCATTCAGCAATGCCCGGTGTCTGGTTGAAGTCAAGGCCCCCGTTGCACCCTGGGTACCCCGCCCGTAGAGGAACCTAGTGATTGTATCGAGGGAGAAGTAGTGCAAGGACGCAAAAATCTCCAAACAGCCGCTTTTGTCTGCTTCTCGTTCGATGAGAGCCATGAATTGCTGCACTTTTTCCTCGACCATGCGGGCGTTGCGTGGGGAGAGGATCGAGGTTTTGGAGTATGCGTGGTTAAGAAGCCTCTTCCTATCTGTGTGGTGTTAGCTGAGCAAGCTATGTAGGTATATAGGAAAAGTAGATACCCCGATGCTCCTTCGACGAAGCAAAACTAAACATGACCTGCCGGCCGTACGCATCGAACATGCGATAGAACGAGTCGCGCTGGAAAACCGTGCCCGCCCCGTAGATCGTCCGCAACGCGGACAGGGTGTTGAATGAGACTTCGGTCGGTCCAATACGGACGGCACCACCGTATTTCTCATGTACAGTGAGTAGGCACCGGGTGCGTGTTCCTTGGTAGTCTTCATAGGCGAGACGTCATTTTGTCGTCGCAAATGATTTGGGGCCTGGGATGTGGGCGAGGGGGGTGCGGAAGAGGGTTGCGTGTATTCTGGTAATGAGGTAGAAAACGGTGAGGAAGACGGCCAGGGTTGCCGACTTGATGGTGAGGCTGTCCATGACTTGCTACTGTGTGAGAGTTAGGGGTGATACTGATGCTGATGTATTATAGTTCTCTAAGGGCACTGAATATCTCCAAATCCCCACCCAGCATTAAATGGCAACCGTCAGCGAGCTGATAAGCACACAATAGTCACGATAAAGAACAGCCCTACTTCTAACGTAAATCTAATACCCATCTTTACATCGGCACGACCTTCAACAAGACCCTCTCAAACCTCCCCACCGGCTCCGCATCCTCCACCAATTTCTCATGCGCCTCAATCTCACTCCTCGCCCCCCCCAGCCCCAAATCCACCTCCGTAGGCTTCATATACCGCGTCTTCTTAACAACCTTCCACCCCACAAACATCACCACGTAAAATGCTAGCATCGCATAATCGAGGAAGAAATACCGCACGCTCCAGTTATTCGGCATGTCCACGAAGAGATCGAACCCGAGTAGGAGTGTAAGCAGTGCAGTGCTTGTGACGGCGATGTACGAGGTGTATGGTTGGAATCGGCCCTTGTAGGGGAGCGTGTTGCGGTCGATTCCTTGGGCGCGTAGGGCGCGGTAGAAGTGGATGTAGGTTAAGCTGACGGAGAAGTGGTTGAGCAGTTGGTTTGCGGTTATTAGGGTGATCAGGCTGTCATAATTACTTAGATTATTGGTTTAGGGTGTGTTTGAGAGATGCACTTACTAGTTCATCACTTTGGCTGAGCTCTCTGAAACCTGCAGTAACCCAAGCAGACAAACAGACAACGAGACGAAGAGAGCCCGGATGCTAATAATATCACCTGTCAGTTCTTCAGCTGAACCTGAGAAAGATGGAAAGAGGCAACCCACGGAATCCCATTCCTCGTAACATACGCCAAGACCCTCGGCGCCTTACCATCAACCGCCATACCATACAGCGTCCGCGTCGCCGAAAACAGCAACGCATTGCCAGCACTCACCAGCGAGATCATAATCCCTGCATTCACCACGCTCCCTAGCCCCGCAATCCCCAATCGCTGCATGGAGATGACGTACGGAGACGCCGCACCAGTCGAGACACCTTCGCCCAACAGATGTGCGAGCGTGGCGTCGTCGTATGGGATGACTATGCCGATGCACAGCGCGCCGCCGATGAAGAAGAGGAGCACGCGGACGAGGAAGGTTTTGTAGGCCCGGCGGATCACCGCGCGCGGGTTTTTGGTTTCGGCCGCGACCATGCTGAGGTATTCGGGGCTATGGACATGTATAATTATGAGCAAGCGTCACGTTTTGATAGTATTCTGGGTAGGTGATGGAATGGACTCACCCGCAAATCGTGAACCCGGCTTGCACCATCGCTGCGACAACGCCGCAGAAACCCCCGCTCGGCCCGCTAACGAGGTGCTCAGCAAAAGCGCCAGGGTGGTTCCAGTACCTGAATCCATAGGTATCATGCTGTGGGTTTCCCCCAACCATGGTGATGAAGGTGTAGAATGTGAGGCCGAGGGCGAGCAGGACCTTGAAGATTCCAATGTAGAACTCTGCGGCGCCGAACCAGCTCACGGAGATGACGTTGAGGATGCTGGTTGGACAGTTAGTGTGGTTATTGTTTGTGACTGGGCTGTCGAGACAAACAGGTATATGACCATCATGATGACTACCACGGCAGCGGCGGGCATCACGTCCGTCCAGTATCCGATCATCAAGCTGAGTGCGACGATCTCGAATGGGACGAGGAGGGCCCTGCGTAGACAGCGAGTTAGTGTAAGAATCCTTTGTAATTTCAGGTCCACGGACATGTTCAGGAAGTAGTTCCAGCCCATGGCGAAGCCGAGCGCCTCATCCACCCACTTCGAAGCAAAAGTAATGACTGCACTCGGCACGGGCATGAATGTGACCATCTCTCCTGGAGACAGTCAGTATGAATGTGAAACGAAAGGAAGGATGCATCAGCGCCCACCATAACACTCATTAACGCAGAGGATGCATGAGCCCCAGATGGCAAAGCCAAGGAATAGTCCTGCCGGGCCGGCCTTGGGAAGGGCACTTCCAGTGCTCACAAATATATCTGGGGCTAGGTGTCAGTATTTTCTCCACCCTTTCCGTAGTCAGCAACGTACTTGTGCCGATAGCAGCGGAGAGCGCAAAGAGCTGTACTTCTTTGACCCCGAGCTTCCGCTGGAGACGCCCTGGTTCGGAACCGATGGGGTGAGCTGAGCCTTGCTCTTGATCTATGCTGCTGCTGCTGTTGATGTCATGGGTCTTCTCGGGGATAGACATGGTGCCAACAGATAAATCAATGGGTGTAACATCTTCCATAAACTATCCTTGACCATGTACATTTATATACAGAGGTGATAATCATCCTCGCTGACGGTTGCCATTCCTGTTATCAGACCCGAAATTAACCTTATCTGTTATCTCTCTAGTTATCCACCACTCATAACCCTCCTCCCACTCCGCGCCAAAACCGCCATCCACCGCGGGCTCGCCTCCTCCCCCCTTCCCTCCTCCCAAACTTCCTGCACAATATCCCACAGAATCGCAATACTGCCAATACAATACCGCTGCACACCCACCCACCACGTCCTCCACAGGGGCCGTTCACTCGGCTCCGCCTCACACGCAGCAATAAATCCGGGCCAGACAATCGGCGCCATAGCCTTCCAGCCAACTTCGGTGCCGCACGAGGACTTGAGAGCCTCTGCGGCTAGAAGGTTTGTTACGCAGATGCGGTTGTAGTGGTGGAGGCGGCGGAGGAGGAGGAGGGTGTCACGGGGTGGATGGATGTAAGGATTAGTATATCTATTTTGACTGCTAAGCCAGGCTGTTCGAGTGTAGAAGTAGATTACGAGAGATGCGTGGAATGCGAGGATGTGGCAGGTGACGAGGGAGAGGGTTTCGTGGTCGCCTTCTTGGACGGAGGCGAGGGGTTCGTCGGTCATCGACCAGGATGTTAAGGCTTCGTGGAGAGTTGCGATGGTTTGTTCGAGAGAAGTGGGGAGGGAGAGGGTAGGGTGGTGGGTGTTGTGATGGGCGAGGTGTTGCGAGAGGATGATGGTGATGTCCATGTAGCGGGCTAGAGTTGCGGTGATGCCGTACGTGAACTCTAGGTTGTGAGTATCGGTGTTGAAAGGGGAGGTTTCTAGCAGATGGTCAAATGAGGCTTCATCCGTCCACGGTTTCGGCGGAAGGTATGGATCTGTTGAGCGGGAGAGCGTGCTCATGAACGCGGAGATCGTTAGGAGCTGCCCAGTTCGCGAGGAACCTAGGGTCTCGCCCTTGTCTATCTGTAATATGGATTGCAGCTTCTGACAGCCGTCAAGGTGAATCCAGAAATCAGTCATGCTGCCTTCCATCAGCTGGTCCGTTGTTAGTTGATGTTTTCCTTTCCTTCAGGTGCTGCTCTTACATCAATTGAGGCCATCGACAGCATGGCTGACATGGTTGTGTGGGAATCGGCCACCATCTCTAATTCTCCAAGCGATCGCTGAAGTCCTTCGATCGCTTTCAGCCGGTGTATTCGTCCCAGTCTGCAATAGCGTGGCTGACCTGGCCGATGGCGATGCATATGAAAGGCCGAAACCGCCAGCAGGGCGTGAAACAATGCCGTGCCTGCCTGCGAGGGTGTTCCAGTGGCACCAACAAACAGTCCTGCTGCCACTGCCTCTATTGCCTTTGGGACATACAACGAGCGGTACGGGTTATGCGTGTGGTGCGCTGGCTGTAGAAGATCTGCAACGACGTGGACGTAGTGGTGCATTAACTCTGCCGTGGCCGAGTTGACGTACATCGAGAGTCCCTCGGTGAGCACCACAGCGTGATCCATTTGTAGCAGCGAGTCCGCTTGGGTGTCGTCCGCCTCGCTAGGGTAGTTTATGGTGTATTCCTCCTGCGCTCGATCCACGGTGAATGCCGAAAAAGCACCGGCGGTCCCAGCGCCAACTCCATCTACGATCTCCTCTAGCTCATCGAGCATCCGATCGATCTCATCTAGATCAATGCGTGCAGGTAAGTGCGGGTCCTGTATTAGCATGGCCTTTCGCTTGACGGCGCATGGCCGCTCAGAGTCCTCGTCCATCCAGTACAGATCGACATCGTACCCCTCACATGTCTCCCCGCACCGGCGGCATCGGGGCCGATAATTATCGCACTTGACCTTGCGTCGACGGCAGGTCCAGCAGCTAGAGCTGTTAGTAATGGAAATTGACAATGCAGGGATCGGGGCGGAGAATACCCAGCGAATGTTTTAGTTTTGGTGACTCTGCGGGGCGGCATTGTTGGTCTGGAGGAGAAGTAGAGTAGCCGTCAGCGAGAAAGAGGCTCAGTGGCGCTTGATAAGAGGCTCATAAATATTTTACCCCAACGCTAGAGAGATACGAGCAAAGATAAGCCTAATGGAAGGAGTCAGCGAGCGGCTGCTAACTAGTGTGTGGGGATTTATGGTCCGATACCGTTGGAGTAACGATATTAGTGAATCTTAACAAATAATGTATATATAATAGACAGTAGTATTATGATCTTCATCTCGCAAAGTCTTCCTTGTTCATTTAGCATCCACCATGAAGGTCTACACCCCATTACTCCTGGCCCTGGGCCAAACTGCCTACACTTTGAACGTCGGGCCTGACTACCATCATGCAATTGAAGGTCATTACACCTACCAATTTCTACAATGAAAAAAAAAGATTACTCACCCCTCTAGATCTCGACAAAGACCTCCCTTTCTCCCAACCCGTCACCTTCGCCCATCTAGAATGGCAGCGTTGTCTCGCGTCCACACACACCACAGTATGCATGCTCCCCCACACGACCAACCACAATTCTAACAACACACCCAAACAGCCCCTCGACATCGCTATCCTTGGCTTTCCCTACGACACCAGCGCCTCCTACCGCCCCGGCGCCCGTTTCGGACCCCGTGGCATCCGCGCAGGCTCGTCCCGCGAAAAAAAGGGCCGCAGCTACAACACCGTCTACGGCGTTGACCCTTTCGAAGAAGACCTCACCATCGTCGACTGCGGCGACATCCCCGTCACCCCCTTCGACGCAGCCCACGCCTTCAAGCAGATGGAGCAGGGGTACAGACAAGTCCTGCACCACGGGACGCCAGGCAACAGCACAAAGCAAGCGGAAGCGGGAGGGTGGACACACCCGCGCATCATAAGCTTAGGCGGAGACCACTCAATCGTCCTGCCTATCCTGCGCTCGCTCAAGGCAGTCTACGGGCCCATCTCGGTCATCCATCTCGACTCACATCTGGACACGTGGGATCCGTATGAGGGATACACGGGGATTGCGTCGGAGCAGAGCGCCATCACGCACGGGACCTTTTTTTGGCATGCGGCGCGCGAGGGGTGTATTAATAAGGGGGCGAGTGTGCATGGCGGGTTGCGGACGAAACTGTTCGGCCCCAAGGATTATGAGATTGATGAGACGGTTGTGGGGTTTCATCGCATAGAGGCGCATGAGATAGATGTTATTGGCGTGGAGGGGATTATCAAGCGGACTGTTGATGTTGTTGGTTATGAGAACCCGGTGTATCTCTCGATTGATATTGATGGTGCGTTGCGTATGCTTCTTTTTATCTCACCATGATATAGGACTGCTGTGCTAACGAGTGTGTATAGTCCTTGATCCGAGTATTGCGCCTGCGACGGGGACGCCCGAGTCTGGCGGGTGGACTACGCGCGAGCTGAAGCGGTATATCAAGGGTCTGGAAGGGCTGAATCTTGTCGGAGCTGATGTCGTCGAGGTGAGTCCGCCGTATGACTCGGCTGCTGAAACGACATCCGTTGCTGCAGCAGATTTGATCATTGATATACTGGCGGCTATGGTTAAGAACAAGAAGGGAATATCGAAGCCTGCAGCTGCGCCGGTGAAGGATGAACTGTGATTGGTCATAAGCAAGCTGTTCCGGCGTTCGGTGAAGTTAAAGCATAAAATGGTGGAAGAAATATTGTGTATATCAACACCATTCAGTTTATGTCCAAGGATATCTCTGCCATAGCCCAGTGTATTCTTGGTGAGGAACATTGAAGTCTGAATGTTGAAATCACTATAAAATTAGACGTTTATTATGAATCATACCACGGCCAAACCTACATCCTCTAGCCTTACAAAGTGTGTCATATCATACTAGCCAAACTAGACATATTAACCCCGGCCGCTCATTCTACCATAGTAATGTGCAGACTTAAAAGTGGGGGGATGAGGTGTTACAGATATATTAATATTAGGCACATGTCTCATACCGCCGATCTTCCTCCATGCCCTCGAGCTCCACGGGCAAGTTCTACATACAACAGTCTCGCACAAATGTTCATGAGCAGTGTAAAAAGGTCTCGGATCCTGGACTCCCCGTTAGTCTCAGGCAGCAGGGTCATCTAGCTCTAACACCCTCAAAATCACCAGGAAGTAATATCCGAGGCCTGTAAAGTTAACCAGAGTCAGTCCGGGGGTAATGGATATCTTAACTAAGCGGAGTTCACGACCCACCGTCAAGCAATCAGCATCGCTCCACCCATGCTCCATAGTCCCAGGCACCCCAATTCTATAAAGAGAGAGTAGCGGGTCTAGTTGATCTTAAAATACCCAGGATCCCTCCAATCCTGCATAAGATCCTTAACCAGAGCCTCCATCTGCCCCCGCTTCCGTGGTGATTTCCTCTGCCTTTCCCTGTTATAGCGAGCCCACTGATGTTCGAACCGTTTCATAGTGCTACCGGTTTCAGTTTGTCTGCTGATCTGAAAAGGGTTCTAGTGTAATGGTATGTCTGTGACTCTGTAGACCCCTGAAAGCGTTTTCCAACATGCTCTGTAGGCCCACCACATTCTATAGACCATACTAGCTGCAATTTTGCAATTAATATATAGGCATAGAAAATCGGCCTATTTCAATGTGTATTCCACATATCCCCTGAATCATTACATGTATTGCCCTCCGCATCGTCGCAATGACATACCAACTCTACAACGACAAACCATCCATGCTCCCGGCCATAGTCTTCGGCATCCTCTTCGCGATAACCACACTGGTACACATCTGGCAAGCAATCCGCACTCGCAGCTGGTTTCTAACCCCGATTATCCTCGGCGGACTTTGTATGCTTCAATCCATCCCAGGCCCAAATCAGCTCTAACGAGAATGTCACAAACACCAGTCGAAGTCGCCGGCTACTTCTGTCGCGTCCTCAGCGGAACAGAACGGGACGATTGGACGACAGACCCAGCAGCCGCACAGAGCGTTCTTATCGTCCTAGGGCCCTTGCTCTTCACAGCCTCAATCATCCTATTATTCAACCGCATCGTCCACGCTCTGAAAGCGAGCTCCGTATCTATCATCCGTCCAAACTGGTTAACGAGAATATTCCTCGCTGGCGTGATTGTCTCATTCATCATCCAAGGCGGAGGTACATGCACAAATCTTGAACCTCAAAAATCCAGAGCCCCAAATCAAATAGAACAAAATCAGCTAACCAACTCCTCCTCAAACAGGCGGAATCATGCTCCTCCAATCCGAAGACTCCGAACGCGCCAGCCTGGGTTCGCGAATAATATTCCTCGGCCTCCTCGTCCAGATCCTCTTCCTGCTTCTATACATCATCCCGACCAGCATCTTCCATCGCCGAATGCTAAGAACACCTCTTCACCAGTCGAATACCGAGATCACGATCCCATGGCAGAAATACATGACACTCCTCCACTCTACCGTTGGACTCATTCTCGTCCGGACCGTATTTCGAGCCGTGGAGTTCGGGCAGGGTGCTGATGGCGCGTTGAGGAATAAGGAGGCATTTATATATATATTTGACGGAATCTTGATGCTTGCAGGTTGGATCATATTCAATATCTGGCATCCAGGGATGATGTTCAATGCATGGGGGCGCGCCGTGGCATTTCAGAGGGCAGCGGTAGGGGAGCTGGAGATGGGTGTCGTTGAGAGGGGGAGTGTAGCACGAGGATAAGTCTGATGGTAGGGGTCTCGGGGCAGGAACAAATCACAGGAGTGTATCATGAACATAGAACAAAAGTCAAAATCTATTCTAAACAAGCGCAACAGAGCCCGAACCTTATTCAGTAAGAAAGCCACATAAATAGACAGTCCGCTGCAGAGACGAAGTACCGAGCAAATTGATCTGCCCTTTCTAATGTAAATACCCAAACATTCTATCATTCCTCAATAAACCGACCAAAAGAACAAACCGTACGTCTACATCTGTCATGGCCGGAAGCCTTACTTCCTTGCACCCCCCGGCAAAACCATGTGCTGCTTATAATACCTCCTCTCCTTAATACACACAAAGGAAATATACCCTGTCAAGGGACTGTATCACCAGCGAGATTAGCACCCAAGTATCCCACCAGACCAAGACCAAAGTCAAACTTACCAAAGAACAATAGCAAGAATAATAATAATCGCCCCGAGGGCCTTACTAGACGTACTCGTCGACCCCATCGCGCCCAGGATCGATATAATGAACAGGGCGAACCAGAAGACCGTATCAATGATATTGAGGACAACGTAGACTTTGGTATTCCCCCATCTTTTCAGCTTGTTGACGTGGGTTGTTGTGATCTGGTAGGTCATGAAGACGGCGGATTTGACGCACTGCAATGCGGTAGTGGGAATGTTAGCGAACCCATGTTTCCCTAAAGGGGGTCTTGATGGTAGAGGGAGGGCAAGGCAGGGGAGAGTGCGTACCACGACGATGCCCCATGTGTTTGTTCGGCCGCGGGGGGTTCCGCTGTCTGCGACTCGGGCGATGGCGAGGATGAATGTTATGAGGATTAGAGAGCCGATGACGATATGGAGGCGGAGTTTTGTGCGGGGGATTTCCTCAGGGGAGACATTGAGCTTGCTGAGCATGGTGCAGTGGCGTGTTCAGAGATCTAGAAAAACAAGTAATAGAAGGGTCCTAAGAACGTCTTAGAGAGTACCGTAGTAATGGGTGATATAGATCCTCCCGGTCGAGGAGGGGTGGGTGCTATTTATGTCTTAGTCTACGGCAATGGCAACAATTAACTCCTTCATCACATTCTGCCTATCCACTGGGCATACATAGTTTCCACCGGACCAAGAATCTAAAAATGCAATACTATATGCCCATTGGCTCGTTTAATCACTTCATCGCTTTCGTACCGATTACCCGATTGGGATATCTATACCGTTGCCGGGGCTCTGCGGATCGACGCTGGAGACATAAATTGCCCCCAGGCACCAGCGATGAGCTGAGTGCTACATTGGCTTTCCACACTAAATCGTGATTTTACTATCCCCACAGACGATTGCTCTAAGTGTTACAGAAACAATAGTCAAAACCCCCTGGTGGGTCCTCCAGCAAAGCCAAGATGACGACTGTCATTTTGAGTGACTATCTACTATACACATTCAAACACGACCTTCAAAGCCTCACGTCGACATAGGTGTATAAAACGTATCTTCGCCAAAAACCTCCTCAATCGGCCACGCAATATGCGGTTTCCAGCTTTCGTCCAGCAACCCAACAATATCTCTCAGAACAGAGCGCCCCCAGTACTGCAGGAAACAGTTCCCGCGCGCCAGATGAAGAAACGCACAATAATGAGCATGCACAACGAGCGCAAACGGCTCCTTGTCCTGCAGATACGCAAGATACTCCGGCGAGACTCGGATTGCCCACCCAGCAACAATGGTCATGGAGTTTGGCTGCGCAAAGGCGTGCCCAGAAAGACCGCTCATGGCGGAGATAACATGGGCATAAGTTGCGGCGTCGTGGTCGCCCTGGTGCAGCAGTTCACTATTGAGGCGATCGAGGTGGTCGAGGGACTGTTTCACGTGGTCGGGCACCTCGACGGCGGGAGTACCCGGGGTGAAGAGTGGCGCGAAATTGCTCTGCCGCAGGAAAGAGTATGACTGACTCGTTATCTGCTGCACGCCTCGACAGAGCACGAAGACGTTATTCAAAGCCTCAAGTGATGGGCGATCGACATCTGATACCTCTGTCAAGGCGGCACCAAAGGCATAAGCGACGACCAGGGCGGATAATCCCATCAATGCCCGGGCGTTGTCGGATGTGACGCAGGAAAGGCCCTCGCGCAATGCCTGCAGCGCCTGTCCTTTATGCGCGGTCGCCAATTCGAGCCAAGAAGCTTGATCCTGTGTCGGTTCCGAGAGGGCAAGATGCAATGCCGAGAGGGCGAGGATTCCGTGCATAAGGGAAGGGATTTTGAGGGCTTCTTCGACAAGGTAGATCTGCCAGACTATCCTAGTCTCTGTATCTCGAGAGAAGTACTGACATGTCTCATGCTGCCAGTTAACAAGGAGTTTGAGCTGAGTAATGTCCAGCGCGGGATTCAGAGGTGTCGATGGTTGGGCACCACCAAGGGTATCCAGCAGACGAAATGGTGAACCTGGTATGTAGGATACATCTTCTTTATCCTGCTGACGAGGCCTTCTGCGCCGTCGTGTCCGCTGGACAGGAGGCTCATCCACGGCCCAGATATACGAGGCGTCTGTGACGTACTCGCACGGCTCCTCACGCTGGCTGCAGTTGCCGCAGACAGGTCTGATCTCATCACACTGCGCATGTTGTCAGCTTACTCGCCACTAATCAAGAAGCGAGGAACACACCTTCACCCTCCGCGCCTTGCACGCCTTGCAACCATGGCGCGACTTCTTATGGGTTCGACGCGTGGGCATTGCGGAGACTCGTACTCGTAGGCATCGCAGGGTGTTTTTCTTGCCACCAGAATCTCAATTATGGTTCAACAGTACGGATAAAGGAAACAGAGACCCTTAATCACATGGTTGAAGGTCCAGGCAACCTTATTCTTTGCAGGGTGGTCTTGCATGTCGTGACGCGAAAACCTTGACGCGCCAAGACAGCTTGGAGTGGTTAAGGGTACGAGTACGAGCGGGAGTTGACCAGAGTCAAGCAATTCTAAGCCGTTGATCCAAGCATGCCAATTTCTTCTATTTACATCTATAGCTAACAGACAGGCAACCAAGTTACTAATAATAAGTTGTCCCGTTCGCATACATCGATGAGCCGGTGACGGGTTCCTTGACGATTCCTGCATCCACCAACTCGTTGACCAGGTTGAACATCATGAGGTCACACCCGTGGGGTGCGATAAAGTCGATCGCGACGGGGAGGTACTCTTCCTGCAGCGTGATCGTCGAGTTGTATCGAGCCTCGCCGACTACATTCGTGGTTAGTTACGGTCGCATCCTTTGTTATCAGAGACAGAAGTGTTTACCTGGAACAACCATATCAGGAACACCGGCTATGTTTCCGATGCGAGAGGTGCCGAATCCAGCTGGAATGCCAGGCATGCTATGACAAACCTAGTTAGACGATAACTCTCAAAAGACTGCAAGAGAGCACTTACTCGCGGTACACATTCCGGTAAGTTGGCGTCGCTGCCGCACCGACATACAGGATCAGACTGTCAGAGCAGGTCTCCTCATCGAATACCTGAACTGTGCTGTTCCACCATGCCGTGAAAATATCCTTCTTCTCGAGCTCTGCATCCAGCTGCGACATCGGGTAGGACATCCCCCAACTCCAGCGGGAGAGAGGAACGGGGTCAATGAACGGTCTGCGACCACCATTTGCGGCGGCATAGTCCTTATAGAACTGCTCACCAACCATAGGGAACTGCTGCTGCGTAATGAGGATTGGGTACGTCAGATTGAGCAAAGTATTCAGCGTCTCGTTCGCCGACACGGCGGATGGCTTCGTGCTCTCCCACAGAGCATTATAGTCAAGAGCCGACACATTACCGCCGATGAAATCCGACAGCTTCTTCACAAAGTCCAGCACAATTCCATCTGCTTCCGTCTCCGCAGTCTCCGGAAACCCAAGCGTCTTGATGCTCTTCGGGTACTTGGTATACGACTTCAAGCCCGCCCCCGCATAGAGCACCTCCGAAGCAGCCTGCCAGAGCTTCGCATCCCTCGTCAAAAACCCGGCAGTATCAAGCACCGGCGACATGGGCATTGCGCCATCCAGCGACACCAAATCCCACGACGGCCGATTCCCAAAACACCCGTTCACCTGTGACGGATTCCGAATCGAACCGCCCGTATCACTGCCAATCGCGATATCCAACCACGGATACGCACCAATCCCGGACCCCGGACCGGAAGAAGACGAGCTCGGATCCTGGTATCCATCGCCACGCGCATTGAAAGGGGAATGATAGTCAACCCAATCAGCCGTGGCAGTCTCGCCGTTCGCAAACTGGCTTGTCTTCATCTTGCCGACGATGATCGCGCCCGCGTCAATTAGCGACTGGATTGCCGGACCAGTGGCGTTAGCCGGTGGGTAGAGGTCGTAGTAAGCGCGGTTTCCGCAGCCGGTCTTGACGCCCTTGATGTCGAAGAGGTCTTTGACGCCGAGACGGACGCCCGCGAGAGGCTTCTCCGCTGTTTTTGTGTAGTAGAGACGGGACGGGACGCCGATTGTTACGGAGTGGTAACCTTGGAGGTTGGCGGAGAGGACATCGTAGTAGCCGTCGCCGGTTGCAATGAGACCGTCTGTGAAGGAGCCCATCACGTCGGAGTACAGCAGGTACGCTTCGTAGACGTCGCCGGTTTTAGAGTCTAGGAAGTATGGCCCGGGAGGGATGTCTTTGGTGCATTTTACTGCGTTCTTTGAGCCGAATGGGGCGGCATGGCCGAGCAGCTGGCTGTTCCAGAGTGAGGGAAGTGAGAAGTCTAAGGTTGGTTTCTTGTGGGTGCCGTTGTAGGTCACGTA
Organism: Aspergillus karnatakaensis; assembly: GCF_047715665.1. Classification (NCBI taxonomy): domain Eukaryota; kingdom Fungi; phylum Ascomycota; class Eurotiomycetes; order Eurotiales; family Aspergillaceae; genus Aspergillus; species Aspergillus karnatakaensis. Next base: position 129,167 of record NW_027395768.1, read on the forward strand.
AATGTCTGAACTCATTAGCTACACGACGTGTGTTGGAGAATAAATAGGTAGGGATCTGTCATACTCTGCAAGAATCCCTTGGTAAAAACATCATCGAGACTCTCATACCCATCCACCAGAGTCTCGATATCAGAGGTAGTCAACCTCGCCGAATCACTCTGCAGGACAGTAAGAGGCACCAGCCCATCATCACCCTTCAGCAATCCACTCCTCAACGAAATCGTCGCCACACTCTCCGGAGGAACAAAATAAGTATTTTCTCCCACCGCGATCGTTTGACCCTTGGAAGAGACGACAGCAACCGCCCCGGAGATCAGGGCCAGGCCCGCAGCCAGCGTGCACGAGGCAAAAGAACGCATTGCTTTTTCTGCACGCAAGTGACAACGTCGGACCCGTACCTGACGATCCTACCATTTTATAGGCGTCTCCTTATCTAGCGATCGGCAAACTCAGGAGAGCCGAGCTATCCACCGATGACGGAGTGATAAGCACTCAGGCGCGCCGCAGCGCGCAGCGCTAGCGGTAACCGCCGGGATGTTGTGGAGAATTGGAGGTTTGATTTGAGATAACGGCTGTAAACATTGGAGTAATTCTTACAAACGACTACAATAGAGATTACGAGGACAGTCTATCGCTTTCTGGTGGTAGAGAATATGGTGGACTAGTTTAACCAACCCGCTAGCCTTTGGTACAGCTCGTTTAACAAACAATATTCTGCACTGGGCACTACGGGTCATTCTGTGACACTGCGACTCCTCGAGTAATTCAATGTTAACCAATACCTCTGTTTTCTTTAGATATGGAGAAAACTATTGGCATTTTCCTAGCTGGAAGCAAGGAATTGTGACCATAGTGTAGCTACGACTTGTGATACGAGCAATGTATATATATATTTCAGCGGGGTTGGTGCAAGCCCTCGAAGCAGTGCTGTGTTGAGTGCGGTCGAGCTACTTAAGACTCATGAATGCATATTGGACACCTCTGTCGACCAGGTGATTCCACGAACGGTTGCAATTGCCGACATTCACAAGCTTTATCTCATGTGCCCTTCCACCCCCGAAATTCTGTGTCCAAAATACTGCACTCTGAAGAAATGAGATTGCATATCACGATATTGGAGATAATATTCTGGTCTCATCAGACAAAAAGAATAACCAACATCCCAGTGGATGAAAACGTAGATTCGCGTTTGAGTCGGGTGGGCAACGAGTCAAGTGGGATCATGACCCATTCACCATCACATCGGGACGAGCTGTTGTCGGCGCCTGTGAGCAGACTGCCAAAATGCCATTTGCAGCTGCCAGCACACATTCATTTTATCAATTGGGCCCAATCCTCTTATCTCGCTGAGATATCCTAACCATAAACTCAGACTGTAAAAAGAGGCCATTCCTGTTGACGCTCTGCCACGGTTGCGAAGGATCAATTAGCACAATGTCGTACCGGAGAAAGATCTTTGGTCCCAGTTAGCCTCAACCCATGTATCTAACCAGAAAATAGAAACAAACCTCAGCAATTGCCTTCGAAATCTCAATCATAGCCACCTGCTTTCCAAGACAGGCATACCGTCCGGACCCAAAAACGAGCTCCATCGTACGGTTCATCTCAAGTAAATACTCCCCTTCAGCCTCTAACCACCGCTCAGGACGGAAGAGGTCCGCGTCAGACCCAAAAACATCAGGATTGCGATGGACACCCCAGGCCGAGTACCCGATCTGGGTTCCTTCGGGGATAAACATCCCGTGCAGGGTATCGCCCCCGGGGGGTACGACTTTTTGCATTAGTCCCATGACAGGGGGCCAGATGCGGAGACTCTCTTGCACGCAGGCTTGAAGATAAGGGAGTGCCTGCGCTTGTTCGTACGTGATGACTGGTCTTGAAATCCGACCCCGTTGAGCAGCATGATCGAGCTCATCGCGGAGCTTTGCAGAGGCAAGAGGGTTTGTGATGAGAAACAGGGTAGATGTGCGGATAGTCGTTGCGGTTGTATCAGACCCAGCGAAACTGGCAGCATATGAGCAGAGGTACTAGAGCGTAGACGGAAACTTACATCTGAAGGACTGTCTCCTGCTGTGCTTCTTCCTGCGTCAAGCCATGGGCGATGAATGAACCCAGCATATCGCGTCGCTCTTTTTTATCGGGTCCAAATCGTGCGGCGACGATCCTCTTCGCGACCCTGTCAACAGCTTAGCTTCATTCCTCTACTGGTAAGAAGACTCCATACCCCATCAGTAACCCGGCCCCTGTCTTATCCTGCGGTGTTGGCATTGCCATCTGACTGATCGCTGGGAGCCGCGTGATCCTCTCCAAGATTGGCAGTGTCGAAAACCACTCGAATACAGGAAGCATGGCTGTTTGGTTCGCGATATAGCCATGCAGATCCTCGTTATTCTCCAAGAAGCCCATCGCCTTGCCGAATGCGACCGCAGTGATGATGTCCAGAGTGAGGAATTGACACAGGCGCGCGAAGTCGACTGGTCGGTAATCTGCTGAGGTGGATGTATACTCTCTCCAGATCAGGCTGAAGAAGCTCGTGAGCTGTTCGTCGATGCTCTGTTCTAGGTGTTCGTTTTCCTTGCCTGAGTACTAGGGCAAAACTCATCAGCGACACCCAAAAACCGAAATGTGAGATAAGAACTCACTCCTGGAACTAGTTTATTTCGCAGTTCAACATGTCGCTGTTCGTCGCGCTCGCAGAACACATGGTTCAGTTTGTGACTAAAAGCTGTTGCGTTGTACCAGTCCGACCGAGTATACGGCGAGCGCACGGCACTCATCTTGCGGATAACATGTGGGTCGTCCGTTACCAGATCGTTGGGTCCGATTCGAGTAAGGTGGCCTATGAATATTGGAAGAGCGCAATGGTGGTTTCTAGATAGGCGTCATACCATATTTCTTGCATGCTTCAGCGACGTCGAGATGCATGCGGCCATCCAGGGTGGACCGCATCATCCACAACTTCGAGACAGACCCGACCCATGGCCCTGGGAACCGTCTCAGTCGCAGATATGATCGAATTGACAGTATCAACCATACTGCCAGAAGTATGGCAATCGCAGTGGCGAAAGTGCACCCTGCCATTGCGGGGGACAAGGTTCGTCTGGGCAATAGCCAACAGGTTTTCAGACAATGAATAAAGGCACTGTTAAACCAAGGGAAAAAGCAAAGGAGCATCACATGATAACATGCCATTCCTATTTCTGCTAGCCTCGTGTGAAAATTAGCTTCGTTTCTCGTCAACTCTCTGGCAAGCAAACCCCGCTGTGGCTCCTCAGCTCCAACACTCCGAGCCGTGCCGTCCCGGTCCACAAACGTCTCGTCCTCTTTTCCTTTTGACTGACCTGTCAAGAGCAGAACGGGCAACATGGCAGACGGCGAGCACGAGCAGTATATCGAGGTTGAGGTAGGCGACCCAGTGCCGTGGGCCTGGGTGAAGACTGATCACCGACCAGGATGACGCCGATTCGGCGCTCGGATCGCAAATGTCAGCCCCCACTCTCCTCGCTGATTACCTGCCTCTGCTGACACTGCCAGTGCGAGTGAGACTTCGTCGTTGAACAGCTTGGTACTGCAGTTTGAATATGAGAATGGGCGGTATAAACTCACCCCCTAGCTATCTATACTATATTGACCTATATCGGCATGCAGGAGGTACCACTCCTATCAGTCTGGCCGTAAGTGGAGACCGACGATCGCGTACTTGCTCCGCTAACAACTGCAGACTATGCTTTTCCAAATGACGAAGTATGTCGAATCCACTTAGCCGGAGGCCGCCTGTCTAACTGACCAGGATGAACTCGCCCGTATGGACCTGGAGCATCACATCTTCCTGATGCTCCTCGACGGAGAGCTCCATTTGACGCCGCTCAAGAACCCACAGCGCATTCTGGATCTAGGAACCGGCACCGGAATCTGGGCCATTGATATCGCCGACAAATTTCCCTCGGCCAGTGTCATCGGAACGGACCTTTCGCCAGTTCAGCCATCTTTGTATGTCCCGGAGGGAGATCAACAAAACAAAGCATACTAACAGGGATAGTGTCCCACCGAACCTGGAATTCCAAGTCGACAACTTCGAAGACGACTGGACCTTCCGCCCGGACTCGTTCGACTATATCCACTCAAGATTGCTTCTAGCCAGCGTTTCGGACTACCCGAAGCTTCTCCGTCAAGCACTAAGGTATATTCTCTCGTGCTTAATGATAGTTTTCTTTTTTTAACCAATCGCAGTGCCCTCAAACCAGGCGGTTACCTCGAAATGCAAGATATCGACCCCGGCTTCGAATGCGATGACGACTCAATCCCAGACGACAGCAGCGCTCTTCAATGGTCGACCCTATTCTTCGAAGGGTGCAAGAAGATCGGCCATGCTATCCCCGCACCACAGGAGTACAGGACCCTCTTCCAGGAAGCCGGGTTCGAGGATGTCAGGGTGAAGATTGTGAAGCGGCCAACGAATGTGTGGCCTAAGGAGAAGGAGATGAAGCGACTTGGTTTGGTATAGTATTCTATTTAGCGAAGTGATGGGTCGCTGACAGTGTGTAGTATACCTTGACGAATCATCTAAACGGCTTACATGCCTTCACCATCGGGCTCTTCACGAGAGTTCTGGGCTGGTCAGCCCCCGAGGTTGAGGTTTTGATTGCACAGTGTCGGTCGGAATGGAAGGATAGCTCTATTCATGCCTATCAGCGAGTGTATGTTGTTCACGGGTCATGTCCTGGTCAATACTAACCACTGAGCAGGGTGTTTGTCTACGGGAGGAAGCCAGATCCTGTATGACGTGGTCTCAATTTTTGATTTCTATATGATACTTTGCGCATTCTATACTTGTTGCTCTCCTCTTACTCTGGTGGATATATATCCAAGCGCGTTGTTAGTTCATGCTTGTATTCGGGACTGTAGCGAACAGCGTACATAACATGAAATCCAACCTCCGATGCCATTCTACCGCCCGTTCTGTTCGAAACTAGCTCGGAGCGGAATGGCTTTCGTTCGTCATGCAATCTATTTGGCAATGTCGATATTATTGACCGCTGTAGAACCCCGATGTGATTTTCATTTACTCATCCTTATGAAGTCTCCTGAAGCAAGGCCGTTGCCCGTATGTTTTTACAGGTGAGGTTTTATATGGCTTTCTTTCGAAGCTTCCATCGAACAGCATGGGCTCGTATATATAGATATAGTACTACGCTTCCTACTCGGCATCGTAGATACCTACTCCAAGGTTGGCTAAATGGACTCAAGGAAGTGCCCTACGGTTCCATATCCTGCCTATTCTTCTAGTCAACCTCTACGTCACGTACTCCTAAAAGCCCGCACTCGAATTTATGGCTCTGCAATGACAAAGTGCGCTTTATGGGGTATAATGCGTAGAAAAAAAAGAGCTAAGACTGAACAAATAACAGCACAGAAAACATCCAAAGCACGACCCATCGCCCCTCTTCCCGTACGGGCCGAGTCTATCCCCGACTCAAAAACAGCAAATGTGAGAAAGAACTCAATCCAACATAACCAAAGCCTGATAAACAGATATCCAATCCGCCTCCTTCCTACTCACCGGCACCGTCACCTTCAGCGCAGAACGCCCACCGAGAATATCACCCGCCTTCCTCTCCAACATCCCCTTCGTCTTCAGCAGCACAAGCGCATTCCAATCCTCCGCATGAATCGCCCCATTCTTCGCCGTGAGAAACGGGATGGAACGATAGACCCCAAAGGAAGTAAAATGCACCCACCGGTCATCCCCCGCAGGGGAATTCCAGTCCCGCCAATCCGAAAAGTTCGGCTGATTCCGGATATTCCGCTCCCGATACCCGCGAGGATCAATGTACGCCTGCACCCGTGTTCTTATGCACTCCCGCCACTCGTGCCTCGGGCTTACTGCGAGCTCTAGCACCTGAATGCGGATCCGCCATGTCACCGTCGGCACCCAGTAGCCGGCTGAGACTTCATACGTGGAACAGCCCTGATCGTGTAGGTAGCGAGCGATGTCGCCGACGACTTGGATGATTGCCGAGCCGATGGTACTATCTGGGTCGTGCCGGTAGCGGTGCGACTCGGTGCCAATGTGCTCGACTTTGATGATTCTCGGGATCGGCGAGATGAGGGTGCATGTTACCCCTTGTGGATCGATCTTGAGCGGCCCCGTGAACTCGGTGCCCGTCCATTTACTTTCGGCAGGGAGGTGCGTTATATTCAGAATAGACGGGGGCATGGCGGGCGATGGTTCTAGTCTATAGCGATAATGATGCCAAGACGTTGGCTGTGATTCTGCTCTAATATATAAGGAAACAGGGGGCACAGCGAGGGGGTGGTACGGCGCAGAATGAGCGGATGGCCTAGTATTTCTATGGATTTCGAGGCTGTACATCTCGAGAAAGGACTCGAGCGGCATAAAGCAAAGGAAGAAAGCCCCTGGCATGGTGGTTGAGTTTACAATGGAGGGCACGATGGAGCCTGGATCGGCAAAAGGGTGGTTTTGAGGCACGGCATTGTGAGACGCGGGTATAAAGGTGCTTTGTTGGGGACAATGACACTATGCCCGTCGAAAATGAGCTCCTGGGATGTGACAAGAGAAGAAGGGTTCTTTGTGGATTAGGCTGAGATCTTTAAAGACGTAAGGAGCCGTGGTTTCTTTGTTTTATGTATGGTTTCAAGTCAGTTCTACGCGTCTAGCTGAAGTGTATGATACATCGAAGTCAACAGAATAATGGGCTGCCATATATATCGAGGAATACACTCGAGGTACAGAGCAGCAAAAGCCATTCGTTGAGCCTGTTTATCAATGAATTGATGAATTCCTGATACCCCTGGAGGCTTGATATAGTTTTGATAAGATACTCAACAAAGCAAACAATCCTTAGGGTTATCTCCAAGAAGTCTATAGTATAGGAGATTTCAACAAGTTATGCCACCCTGTCGTTCCATCTGGAGTAGTATTGGATATGGTTCCTACTCGGCTTGACATTAATTGTCCGGGTATGTGAGCAGAGGCAGCGGCGATCCTTGCTACTCCAAGAGTAATGGCGGTTATACCCACAGTACAGAGGCCCAGCCGAAATAGAGGGGGGTTGACGCATGCAAGAACGGGCGTGATATAGGAAAGGTACGAACCTCGCGATGGTACCAGGACACGTCAATCATCTTAGGTGTCCCTCCCTTTGTCTGGCATTGCGAGTAGGTATTGGTGGTTGTCCAGTGACTCAGTTTACCTCTGTCTTTACGAATGGCGCCGCCCGGAGTGAAACCATCAGCCCATGGTACCCCAAGGCATTCTGCTATTGCGATTTTCCAGGGTTGCAAAAAATAGACACCGCCAAAGAAGAGGGAACAGTGGACGGACCTGGTACACCTGTTGGTTTGCGTTGACGCGGCACTCCGCGCAACTGAATACCAGCTTCAGGGTTGAGGCGGCTATTGCATCCTCATTTATTATTGGGCTTGGGCCTCTCAAAGCTGCAGCCGGCCTGTTATGCAGCCCCTGCCTTCGGCGGCTATTGGGCCCTTCTGTATGGTTGGGATTGCTGCAGCCTCGTCTTGGCCATCGTCGTCTTACAGATCCAGCCTTGCCGCTGTTACTCCTCTCAACCCCTCCTTGGTAACATGATCATCAATTGCTTCACAGTCTAGAATCACACCATGGATCCCGGCAGTCTCGTTGGGATAGTTGGGGTTGCAGTCGAGCTTTTCAACCTCTCGCTCGCTGGGTACAAACTTCTTTCCGATCTCTCCAGCGTCGGACGAGACGCCAGCTTTATGACAAGGAAGCTGAAAGTTGAAGAGTACCGCCTACAGTACTGGGGAGAGCAAAGTGGCCTAACGCAGAAAAATATCGATCACTTTCTGTCCAACAGAGCGCTCCTAGCGGCGGTGATCGATACCCTCAGCTGTATTGCTGACATTTCCACCAATGTGCGGAACCTTGAGAAACTATACGGCTTACAAGGTACCCAGCGCGCAGCATCGCCACCGCCCACGAGCGCAGCTTCGAGTTTGTCGGAGCCTGTACACGATATTCTGGGTCTCTCGCTTGTGACCAGCAATGTAGACAGAGCAAAATGTGTGGCTCAGCGACTCGAGAACTCCCTGTCTTTCATGCGTAAATTTCGTTGGGCAATCAGGGACAGGACTCGCCTCCAAAATCTCGTCTCCGAGTTGATTCATTTCAACAACACCTTGGTTCACTTACTTCCCCCGCAGAAGGCGTCCATGTTGCTCAGATACACCAGCTCAGCATACTCGGATCCGACGATGCACAACGCTCAGAGATACGGAGGAGGCAGTGCGCCCGGAGTATCCTGATCTTGCTGCCTCGGCGGGGATGAAGGCCCTCTCTATCAAGCTCGAGGCGAAGTACGACCGGGACCCTGAGCTAAGGAGGGAAATTCCGATCACCCCATTAGCCACGCACACGCAGTGCGGACAATTGTCCCTCGGAACGTATAAACCATCTTATGACGCAGCGAGTCATCGACCAGTTCTTGTTAGCTGGAAGCAGAATGGTCGGTTCGACGATGTCCCGGGCACCGAGCAGCGCCGGATCGTCCATGGACGCGTCGAGAATCTCGCTCGCCTCCTCCACACTGGAAAGGCCGAGGAATTGAGGATGCTCCAGTGCTACGGTTACGTTTGGAACAGTGACAGAGTGGGCTTTCTATTTGGGCTCCCGCATGGCGGAGACCCCACCCAGCTTCCTGTTACATTAAACAGCCTTTTGCAATCTTCAACTTCCTCCAAATCATCAGTATCCAGCACCGCCTGCAGCAACAAGACCACTCGCCAGTCAAGACCGGATCTCGGAGACCGCTTCACCCTCGCCGCTTTGTTGGCAGGGTCCATGTTCCGTCTCCACCGCAGCAACTGGCTGCATAAGGGATGGTCGAGCCACCACATCCTTTTCTTCCATAGCAAAGAAACCTCCATTAGTTCCCCATACGTTATTGGGCTAGATTATACACGATGGGACTCGGCAGTCGAAGTCTCCGAACACCCGCTCTCAGGCCCAGGATACGATCTCTACCGCCACCCCGAAGTCCAGAGTTTCTCTCCGACGCGCTTTGAGAGAAAGCACGATCTTTATAGGTACTTCTTACTTATACTGCCTCCCAACTTACGTTTTGTATACACTAATACTCCACACACAGCCTCGGTCTTGTTCTTTTCGAAATCGGGTATTGGGCACCACTACGATCCTATACAAGGTCCAAGGATACTGCCTCGTCGTTTTCTGCATGGCTTATGCAGAGCCCATTCAGTGGCTTGGGGTTCCGGATGGGTGCTAAATATCAGAATGTCGTGCGGAAGTGCCTTCAGGGTCCGTCAGAGGAAGATCTGGTGAGGTATGAGTATTCGGACACGGAAGGCCAACCGTATCTGAAATGGTTCTACTGGGAGATTTTGAGTGAGTTGGAGAGTTGTCGGGCGTAGATGGGCTCTTCTTTTTTGATCATGGCACTTTGCATTAGGTTTTGTAAGAGCGGATTGATTACATCGGGCAAGTCTCGCGTTGTAGCTGCGTTAAGTCACCATGAGGTGAATGCGTGTTTCTCTGAATTCTCGAGGTTATTTTAACCTAAACATGGGTACTAGAGCTCTGCCCCTGTTTACAGTACTCGTGTATCGCTCCCCGTGCCCTTGGAGGGCCCCGTTTCGGCCTACCTTGTCGGGTGATGTCGGCGCGGTAATACGCAAGGGAAAGTTATCACTAGATAAGGAAATAGGATCCTTTATTCGAGTCGGTTGGCTCCGAGTCAAGTTTTACCACGTGTTGCTAATGGTGATGCTCGCTTGCGGTATGGGAGTTCCATGGTGTTCCAACCCGACCTCCACACCATGGAACCTGAAGTCTTCTTAGCATTCATGGGTAATGACTTGCGACCGGTCTGCTTCCAAGCCATATTGATGCATGGTAGGAAATGCCGTTATTACATCCTGGACCGAGGGGTTAAAGTGTTACTGTCGTTGTTGTCCCAAGCTGGGCCATGTTGCGCCTTCCACCCCGGTCATGATCACAGCAGTGATAGATTAAAACATCAGTATGTACCCACCCCTCAATTGTTTCAGAGCAGTCATCTGACCCCCCTGAGCCCTCTTTCTTGCTTGAAGGTAACAGGGGAAGCTTCCCGGGTTGCCGCCTCCGCCCCTGATATGCGGCCTCCGTTCCCAAAGCGGACAGGTGTGAAGAAAGTTCCCCGTAGATGGCAGGGTTCTCTCCGTGGGGAAACAAGGTTAGTCCTGCACGACAACTCTTCATATACCCCGCGTGGCGCCACAAGCTGGAGTAGTGTCCAGTCGCGTGGGATTTCCATACTCTTCACGAGCTTTTCATCTATGCTCACGAATCATGCATGACCCCGAGTACTTGGCGGTGCCCGACTGTACTGTAGATTTCTCAACACCACGGCTGTTTCTCCGTGTTTCTGTATAGGACAGAGCGCAAGCTCTCTCGATCCTTCTGTGATGGGAACTGCAGGTAACATGGATGAATGGAAAGCCAACCTGACACATGCCCCCACCTCGGTACTCGGACAGGTATAAAAGCTACCAGAGACTCCAGCCATAACAGCCCTCGGACCAGACAGAGCAGAGCATTCACCCAAAATGAAGAGCACAACCCTCCTCACCCTTCTGGCGGCTGCCACGCGCACCGCCGCCCACGGCTACGTCTCCAACCTCGTCATCAACGGCGTCTCCTTCCGCGGATGGCACCCCGGTAGCGATCCCTATAGCCCTAACCCGCCCATCGGTGTCGGCTGGGAAACCCCCAACCTCTCCAACGGCTTCGTGACACCCGAAGAAGCGTCCACCGACTCCATCATTTGCCACATCAACGCCACCAATCCGCGCGGCTACGCTACCGTCGCAGCAGGCGACCGTATTTACATCCAGTGGCAACCCCTACCCTGGCCAGAATCACATCACGGCCCCGTGGTAGACTACCTCGCCAACTGCGGCGCAAGCTGCGAGACTGTCAACAAGCAGGACCTCAGGTTCTTCAAGATCAGCGGCCCCGGCCTGATCGACGGGTCGAGCCCACCTGGGTTCTGGGCCGATGATCAACTCATTGCAAATGGCAACGGATGGCTCGTTGAGATCCCAGAGAGCATCGCACCGGGCAACTATGTCCTCCGCCACGAGATCATTGCACTACACGGCGCGAACAGCCATAACGGTGCCCAACTGTACCCGCAGTGCTTCAACCTGCGCATCACCGGCTCAGGCAATGTTTCTCCCTCCGGCGTTGCTGGGCCGGACCTTTACACGCCAACTGACCCAGGAATCCTAGTCAACATCTACCAGGTCCTAACCAGCTACATCGTCCCTGGCCCGCCGATTATTCCTCAGGGTGTGTCGATCGTGCAATCTGTATCCCAGATCACTGCTACCGGTACCCCGACCCCAGGCGGCGGCGGTCCTGCTCCGACCACGTCGAACCCCGGTGTCACAACCACCAGAACCTCGACAACTCTGACGACAACTACTAGCAGGGTCACGACGACCACGACTACCACTACTACAACCCAAGGTGGAGGTACCCCTACCCAGACACTCTGGGGCCAGTGCGGAGGTACCGGATATGCTGGCCCGACTGCCTGCCCTGCGGCTGCTACCTGCACGACCTTGAACCCATTCTACTCCCAGTGTGTTCCTCGCTGAGAGCTACCCAATGATAAATATCATGTACCTAGTCAGGCTGTTAGCTAGTTATGGTGTGTGGATTGGTGGAATGTGACTCGGGTGCACGACGTTGTCCTGCCAATTTATAACTATATTTGACGTCATACCCACGCACGCATCACGACTGTGGTAATTTAGAGCTCCCACCTAGAGGTACCCAAGTTGAAATACCATGTAGATAACACAAAGCTTACTCCTGACTTCATCCGAGTAGAATCTTCGCACCGTACCACGAAATGCAGCACATCACCATCGACCCAGCCAAAGTGCAAGCCCCAACGCGGGACGAAGGCGCTCTCTCAGCCCTATCGCCATCTCTCCCCAGGGCGAAGGACAGTAAATCCCACCCATCCAAACCAGGCGGGGAGAATGCATCGATATATTTCATTGGGACGGCGACCACGATAATGTAAGCTAGCCAATCCAGGCCTGAACGGCTCGCACCTATGCTAAGGCGACACGACTAGAGAATGGCAAGGCGTCCGAATCATGACAGACGTGGGTTCACTGATCAACCCGCACCTACGATCCGATCCAAACTGACAGGTGCAGCCGAATTTCCTACACGCAGGAGACCACGTCCATCTCGGCCCTGGCGTATCTGGGACTCGAAAAACGAACCCGGCAGTGGATCTGCATGACCTGCCGCGTATTGACCTGGTGCTGTTGTCGCATTATCATGGGTCTGTCCTCATTTACCACCTCGATTCTGTAAGAATAAGAAGGAGACTGATGGTAATAGTGACCACTTTGACCAACACGTCGAAGCCTCGCTACGCCGGAACCTCCCGATCGTAACAACCAGCCATGCAAAGAATATACTGACTTCAAAGGGCGCTGACTCATTCACGAACATTTACGATCTTGAGCCGTTTCAGCAGATGATGATTAGTATCAAGACTGACTCTAATACACCGGACCACGCGTCACCGGGGTTGCGCGTCACAGGAATGCCAGGGAAGCATATCCCCGTCGCGAAGCCGTTGGAGAAGTTAAACGAGTTGGTTGGCGCTGTATGTCTTTTACATATTTGTTTTCTCATGAGAGAAGATGCGCGCATGCTAATAGCATGGTCTAGATCCCCCCCACAAACGGCTGGATGCTCGAACTCGGCCATGGCCAAAACGGCACGGACTTCACGGTCGGCTACCGCATCTACATCTCCGGCGACACACTGCTAGTCGACGACCTGAAGGAAATCCCCAAGCGGTACGGCGAAGAAAACATCGACCTGATGCTGATCCATCTCGGCGGAACGACCGTGCCGCATCCCTCATTATCGCCATTCACGCTAATGGTGACGATGGACGCGAAGCAGGGCGTTGAGCTCATGCGTCTCGTCAAACCAGACGTCACAATCCCAATCCATTACGACGACTACGACGTGTTTGCGAGTTCGCTAGATGATTTCAAGACGGAGGTTGAGGGGGCCGGGTTAGGTGGTGGCGTTGTATACCTGGACCGCGGTGAGGAGTATCGGTTTAAGGTGAGGGATCAGTAAGCTCGGGATTAATATAAATCTGCATACTGTGTCAGGGATTAGCGCCGCATGAGTCTGTGGCTAGACATTTATCAAGAATCCGGAGCAGACGAACCCTGGTCTGGGATGCATGGCGCATGGTGCAGCTGCAGGCTGTCAAAGCCGCAGAGTAAGTATGACGTAGTGGACCAGCGCCTCGGATGATCAACCGACGGCCTGGCATGCACTGCGTTCATTTTCATGGAATCAGGACAAGGCTGAGTACGCTAGGCATTGCATGCCGCCAATAGCAGTGTCGGGATAGGCAGACAACTCCACATTGCTGTCAAGGGTGAGGGTATTCAGGTGAAATTGGAGCTGATAAGGCGTGGCGGTCACACAACCAGCTCCATCTCGCCTTGTTTGTATCATCAGGAATTTAAGGAACACTGCTTCTTTCCTTCTGCAGTTGCGTGGTTTTTTTTCTCACCTACAACTCCCTAAACTTTACTACGATCAGTCAACAACATATACACATCTATCACATCTAGCTTGAGAGAGCTCTCGCTACCAACCAAACATCTCTCCCTCAACTCCCCAAACTAATTCAGCAACATGGCAACCACAACCCCCACGAAACATCCCCACCCCGCCCTCTCCGCCAACAAAGTCCCAACAATCCAATCCCTCAACCCCAGCATGAAACGCTCCATCTCCTACAACATCTCAAACCCCTCATCCTCCTGCTCCTCCGCACTCGATACCGAAACCTCCCCTCAAGACCTCAAAAAGGACTCCCCCACCGGCTCGAAAGTCGACCAAGCCAGCGCAGACAACATGCTCAAAGCCTCGCTCACGGGATTCCTGAACGCAGACGATATCAAGGGCGCTGGTGCCGGCGATGCGCGGGGCCGGAAAGTCCAGGAGCTGTTGATGGAGACACAACGGGATCTGAGGAAGCAGAGACGGGAGTCCCTGGATCAGAAAATGGCGCAGAGGAAGAGGATGAGTTTGGAGGTTATTGAGCAGGGGATGAAGTCTTGAGTGGTTATTGAGATTTTTTGCTGGTGGTGGTTGTTGGGAAGACGTCTTGTTGGAGGGGGTAGTCTACATCGGGGATGGGGATCTCGTCACCTGCAAGTCGCATGGCGTCTTTTATTTCAAGCAGTTCTGTGTTATCGGCGCTGGTTGGGAATTGTGGGAGTCATGTGTTTTAAAGTTTGTTGTTTTCGAGCGCGGGCCTGCAGTGGCGAATACTTTAGCAAAGCGAGCAAGCGAACAGCAATTCACATGGTTTTACGCACCGGCTTTTAGAACATCTGTGTTTAGTTCTCACATTAAGCAATACCTTAATAGTCTCAAATCAGAGCCCTGACAGTTGAAACGGCTGTTTGTTGTGATTTCGCCATGACCGTCGACAGTGACGTCCGTATGAGGGCAGTCATCGCCCAAATAGGAAACAAGCTCTTACCACCGCATGAAGTCATAATCCCAGCATATATAACACGTCCTCCCTGTCCATCAATCACCTGAATGCTATATCATAGACAAAGAACCACTACACAAATACAAGATGACTGTCCCAACTCTCGCCATCCGCCGCTCCCTCCTCGCCCGCCCGCGGGTCTTCGCCGGTCAGTCACCCCTAGCTGGTCAACACCACCCCAACTAACACCTACCCACCAGCCATTCCTCGTAGATTCGCCAGCAACTCCTCACCTAACGCCTCCAATGCCAAAAACCCCGTCTCATCCGGCGGCGCGTCACAATCAATCAACGTATCCCGCGGCAAGGAAGCACGGTCGTCCGACACTGCAGACACACGCTCCGTTCAGTCTCCGATTTCATCACAGGACGGCCCAACAAGCGAGCAGCACGCCGGCGAAGAGCAGACAGAGGCAGACAGCCTGATCAAGAATGACCCCAAGGAGTCAACGGAGACGAAGAGGAAGAATGTGGAGAAGGCAGGGAAGAGGAAGCTTGGGCCGGAAGATAATCAGTGAGTGGTCAATGAAATGTATGAGTCTTGATCTTCTGTATGTTACTTAGAGAAATATGCATTCATCGCTTTTTCGATCGTCTCTCGTGTGCGCTGCTGGCTAGTCTGCGGTGGTAAGATATCCAGTGCCCACGAAGCCTTGGTCTCAGTCGCAACATCCTACGCCGTCTGGCCGTTGTTATTCTCCTGGCTCGCTAGCCGTGGAACGCGTTCCAGGAGATCGTTCACAATCTTCCGAAACTCTGCCTTGGCATGCTTGTTCTTCCCTGGGGCCGGGTTCTGAACCAGCAAGTGAAGAACAGTATTCCCCTTCTTGTCAACAGCCGTAACATCAGCGCCCCTTTCAACGAGGGTCATAACCCTCGTCATATCATTCTCTTTATACTCCACCTTGATCATGCGGTCGTCGTACTCCGGCAGCATGGAGGCATCAAACGCATAGGAAGTCGCCCCAATTTCGCTATCCGCCGCAGCCAAAAGCAATGTCCTACCCTTTGGGTCCCGGCGCTCAAGGTCCAAGCCAGTAAGGTCTAGAAACGGCTGGATGATACCACCCGTCGCGAAGATGTCATGTAGAATGAGCGTTCCGTAACCGCAGGGCGCGAAGGGATCTGCGCCTAAACGAAGTAAGAGCCTTGTCATCTCGGCCGCGCGGTCGCGCGAGTGCCGGTCATTGAACGCCGGCAGGGAGATGTAGTACAGTGCATGGACATCAGGACCCGGGCCAGTGCATTCGAGGCGCGCTGTATGCCAGTGTGATAGTGTGTGTGAGAGGACGGTGGTGTTGACGTTGACGCCGGCCTGTTGGAACAATACCACTGCCTCGGCATTAAAGCAGTCCAGGGCACTAAAAAGCTCCATCGGATGGTGAGATGAAGGACGCGCTCCATGTTGTAAAAGTATCTCGACAAGATTAGTATTGTGTGCTGCGGCGGCAAGAGGCGCATAGCCGCAGTCGGCAGGGATATTTGGATCCGCGCCACCCTCTAGTAGAGCCGTGACGATCCGTACCTGACAGTATCCGCCCGTGTGGCCTGTTTGTACGGATAGTAGGAGCGGGGTCTTTCCTTCTGCGTCGCGCGCGTTGGGGTCCGCGCCGTGCTGAAGGAGATACTTGATGGCGGCTTCGTGCCACCAGTGGCCGCCTTTGGCGAGGTAGTGGAGGATCGTGTCGCCGGGTTTATAGCGACGCTCGGCGGCAACTTTGGAGCTGTGAAGGACTCTGGGCTGAATCGTCGTGTCTGCAGTGATTATCCCGTTCGCGTCCGCGCCGAACTTCTCAACGATGACCTTGATGACCTCTAGATTGGGAAGTTGGCGCTGCGCGGCTGCGAGGAGGTATGGGGTTAGACGCTGTCCGAGGACAGACTTTCCACCATTAATCCACCCCGGTCTGGACATAAGGGCACCGATGCGTGAGAAGAGTTGGTGGTATCCATGCTGCGCTAGGCTGACTAGGATTTCTGCGAGCGCCTTTTCATTCCAGGAGCTGCCATCGGCTGTGGTCTGTTCCGCAACCCGCTCCAAAGCCTCTACAACTTCGTCATAGTGCCGATGCAAAATGAGATACAACAAGTCGAACGTCTGAACCGACTTCTGGAACCGCTCATCGAGAAGTGCTGGGAGATGTTGGGTCGTTAGTCGCTTGTAAGCGCCGTCGATGAACACCTCCTCCCTCCACAAGGGGCGCCCCTGCTCATTCGCTATATTTTCAACCTCTAGGGCTACTTCGTCGGACCCATTGAGTCTTGCTGTGGCGAGCGGGTTGGGGGAGAATTGTGCGCCGGTCTCGAAATTGGTCCCGTGCGCAAGGAGAAGGCGCATAATCGGGACGATAGCAACGGTATCATGTTCAGACTGGATTTCAGACCAAATGCGCCTTTTGAGCTGGTTAGAATTATCAGGCTGTCTAGGTCGTGTGTTATCCGAGCGAAGCACGCCACCGGCGATAAATGTGCTGAAGACATTCTGTTGCTCGTCCTGAAAGGGCCAGAGCTTCTCTTCCTGCGTGAAACGTGAGCACGCATCGAATAACGTTTCCCCCTTGCCGTAGGGCTTATCGTCAGGAAGGTTGTCGTGGAAATTGACCTCCGCGCCGGCGCCTAAGAGGAGTGCGACGGACTCGATCCGGCCAGATTGACACGCGTCATGGAGAGGCGTCCGGCCTTTCTTGCACCGGGCGTTGACCATGGCCGACCTCTTCGAGTGGCAGTAGTGATCGAGTAGGAGCCCGATAATGTTACTCTGTCGCGCAGTCGCGGCAATATGGAGCAGGTTGCGACCTTCTTTAGTCGTGGCTAATATGTCTGCACCACATGAAATCAACTTGGCAACTAAATGTTCTGATATAGTCGCCGCAAGGTGTATTGGCAAGACCCCATCGCCGTCCGGTATATTGACACCCTGGCACAAGCCAGCATCGAGAACCAGGTCGAGTGCAGTCACCGCTGGTACCACAGTCGGCGCGAAGTTATGTTGCGAAACTTGGCTGCAGAGCATATGCAATGGAGTCCGACCCTTGTGGTTCCGCATGATGGGAGACACATCCTTCTCAAGCAACCTCTTCATAAGCAGTATTCCGCAATCAGTGGATATAGTTGCAAGAACTGACGCGAGACGGTGGATGAAGCTATCACCCTTGAAATTGCGTAGCGCCGGATCCGCTCCGTGGAGGAGTAGAAAATCGATAACCTCGAATTTAATCTCGTAGGGTCCAACGCAGTAATGCAAAACGCCATTGCCTTCGTAGTCTTGTGCATTGATATTCGCACCAGCAGCAACAAGGTCTGGAATAAACCATTCGTAGTTGGAGCCCAGACCATGAGACATGGTCCGAGCTAGAGGAGTGCGCCCTGTATTATCCTTGGCTTCGAGGTCCGCGCCTGCTGAATATAGGACCTCTAGTGCTTTATTGGAGTTCCTAATCCATGAGGCGACGAGCGTATGCAGCGGTTGGCAGCCATCTTTGTTTATTGCGTCGGGTCGAAGACCAATCTCGAGCAGTCCGGAGATGATCTGGGGGTTTGCGCGACCTCTACATGCAGCATGGAGCAGCGTATTTCCCCCTGCGTCCCTAACCTCCCAGTCAGTCACATAGCGTTTGAACACTGAGAGGTCTCCAAAATGATCGAACTGAGCATATGCATGTAGCGGTGTCTGTCCATCATCGGTCCGGGCAATGTCCAAACGCGCGCCGTTTTCCATGAGCATCTTGAATAGTTCAGAGTTATTCGCAATGTCCGTGAGATGATGCATCGGCGTCGCTCCATCCCGATCTCTCGCGTTCGGGTCAGCGCCAAGCTGCAGGAGAATCGCAGCTAGGTACCCGAGCCTCCTTTCAGAACAGTTATGCAGGATGGTCTTCCCGCTATTGTCTGTTTGGTTAACATCACACCCAGCATCAAGCAGCAAAGTAGCCGAAGACATCAATCGTTCGTCGCGCTCAGCCTCAGCACATTTACTTCTCATCGCCTGGAGTATTAAGGCAAACCATGGAGAAGCGCTAGAATACCCCATCG
The DNA here is from genome assembly GCF_047715665.1 of Aspergillus karnatakaensis. Taxonomy (NCBI): domain Eukaryota; kingdom Fungi; phylum Ascomycota; class Eurotiomycetes; order Eurotiales; family Aspergillaceae; genus Aspergillus; species Aspergillus karnatakaensis. The sequence goes on from NW_027395768.1 coordinate 147,822, forward strand.
GGCCCCTCCAATCTGCAGACTTGACCGTCACATCTGCCCCATGATCGACTAGAAGCCTTATTATCGAAGATTCACCTCTTACAACTGCAAGAGCTAAAGCGGTATCGCCCGAAGGGGCAGCATTGACATCGACGTTCGGAGTTTCGAGCAGAGCTGCGACAGCATCAACACTGACATTGGTGTTCTTGCACACTAGGCAAAGGGTTTTCGTGAGAGTTTTCTCGTCTGTCTCGGCGGCGATTTTGCGCACGGCGTTGAGGTCGGCTGCTTCGCATGCGATCTCGAGATCTGACTTGTGAACTTGGCCCCGTGGTGGATTTCCAAATGGCATAGAGAAGGTCGGAAGATTGGAAAACATGGTGAGGGATAGAGGACGGATGAATGGATCATTTGGATTCTTGACTTGGCGCACAGAGCTGGAAAGGGGAGCGTCTGGATTTTAAGTTCTGAGATCTTAGTGGGGACGAGCAAATAAGGGTTCAAATCTAATGCCCTTTGAGGATTAGTGGAATCGACTTGGAGTGCCGTGCCTGGACTAGTGTAGGCTGCTGTGGCCTTGTTAGCGTTGGTGCCTTGGTCAAGAAAGAGGCGAGGACAATGACAGAGGTAGATGTGCTTGCTACCCTTAGGCGACGACCCTGAGTCCCATGTCGATGGAGCAAAAGTGGACTACACGTCGTACAGAAAACCCATAGATAAAAGCCATTAAGCCAAGTGAAATGTTAATACATAGCCAAGGTATAGACACGCTGAACGCCATGAACGCCATGAACGCCATGAAACGGGCAACTAGATATCCTTGCCCCGCAGCGCCTCTTCAAGAAGGGCCACCACCTCGGGACGCTTTAGCTCGACTGCCCATCCCAAGGGTGTTCGATTTGTGGCATCTTTGATATTTGGATCAGCTCCCCTCTCGAGCAAATACTTCACCGCCAGAACATTTCCCACCTGCGCCGCCTGATGCAGGGCCGTACCAAGTCCCATAAAGAAATAGAGGCGCCATGAATTATAGTGGTTTTCATACTGCTTACCGTTGAGCGGGGCACCACGCTCAAGAAGTAATTCCAACACCTCGACCACCTCGGTCTTGCGATTGATCGCGTGATGGAGAGGCTCACCTCTGTGGACATCTGCGCCACGTTCAAAGAAGAGTTGGATCGTGCTCCACGAGGCATCCTCGACAGCGCATGACAGTGGGGTGAGATCGATTTCACATTGTTTATTAGGGTCTGCACCATGATCGAGCAGCCAGCGGGCCATCTCCTCATCTTTCACCGCGTATCTGTGGTAGGGTCAGTAATCGCTGTCTCCATAAAGACATAAGACACACCCTAGAACCGTAGGTTTTGTTATATCATCTGGTTCATTGATATCCCATCCATGCTGGAGGAATAGTTCGAGGACATGATACGACCGAGAATGCACTGCCGCTCGGGCGTACATGAAACTAATTGGCTTTCCATGTGAGAGGAATGTGGATACGATCTCGGCCACATCCTCCCCGACAGCCTGCCACAATACGTCGTTGAGGTCGCGAATGTTGATCCCAAGCGGAAGCCAGTCGTTGAATATCGCTTGGAACTGGCGGATATCCTTTGCCGAGCAGGCGGTCTGCAATGCTTCAATGGTTGACAGCGGCGTTTGCCGTTCTGTCCTGCGCCGGGACTCAACTATAGGCGCCGTCGAGGGGGGTGGAATAATAAGCTCGTCCGACATGGCTTGCCTTCAGTATGTTAAGTCAGTTGATGATATCCACAATGCCAGAGGCTCATTCGATGGAAAGCAGAGTGGTGGTGGAGATGGGGGATCAGTGGACGCCGGGGGCAAGGGAGGTGACCGGGTACGAGCGAAGACGCACGTGCCAGCAACTTAGTCATCCAGCACAGATGCGCCTTCCTGATTGGGCCATCTAAGGGAGGGGTATGCAGTTGCTTTTCTCGCCGTCGACACGAACCTGAGCTCCCTTCGCCTCTAGGGAGTATAGCTGTCTCCTAATCCAGGACCGTCGCTGCTTGCCTGTCTTGCTTCAGTGACTGACTCGCGTCTCGTTGTAGCATTCCGTGCATCTATAGTACCAAGCTGTACTTGATACGCCCAATCGCCTTCCTTGGGGTCTATACCGGAGTCCGTTCAATAATGTCAACCACACCTCCATCTAGCAAACTCGATATATTACAGGATGACGGGGAGGCCGTTCTTGTCTCCATGGGCGAAGTCAGATTTGTCGCTTTCAACACCGGTATTAAGGCCATCGGCACCCGCAACCTGGGGTCCTGTTCTGTTGTCGTTATTGCCTCGAAGGACGGTGCCCTCCTTGCCCACATCCCACCCCGACCCAATAGTCACGACCCAGACCCTTACGCCGGTGACAATAACGTGCGACGAATGATGACGGAGATCGAGTCGCTGCATAAACGCTGTAAGGCCGCGGGGTATTTTGCAGATGGTGACGGGGTTATTGTTTGCGCGTGGTATAATGGGAGGGTAGCTCTGATGGATCAAGTACAGATCATGCGGCAAGGTCTAGGGGCCATGGGTTATAACAATCCAATCATGCGCTCGTATGATGTCCTCGGTAACAGGGACCGTCCGGGCCAGGGATCAGTCCACGTTGACTCAACTGAGCGAACAACACAGGGAAAGCCTATAATATATATCGAGGATCGCCCTATATGAGCACAACTAGGTCACTACTGCTGCGAAAACGGCGTTTTTGGGTCGGCTCCAAAACAACCTACTGGGTTAACACTTGCTTCGAGGATGCCGGCGGTAGCACATAGGACAATGATGGTGTCTACAAAACCAGACTGAAATAGCAAGTGAACAGCTTCGCATGGCTCTCCGGCTATATAAAGAGGTGCTAGATTGGATATCAGATTCCTATAGATACGCACTCATAAAACCTCAAGTTACTTATCCCCACAACCCGACTGCCCCCACTCCTAACCCTAATTTAGGAGGAGACACCCCTACAGCAAAAAATCACTAACCCCCGTATACCAATCCCTGCCCGTCCACCGATACCCATCAATTTCATATTGCTTCATCATCTTATGCATCTGCCTCATAACCCCCCGCTGAGACAAATTCGTCCAATTCCCATTCTTTGTCTGCTGCATAATCCAATGCGCCCACTCCTCATTCCACCCCCTCGCCCACTTCCCCGGGTTTGCTTTATGGATGGCAGCGTGTACATCAGGGGGAAGATACTTGCCCACTTTATGGATGTTGATACCCATTGCTTTGAAGAAGGCGGCGAGGTCGCCTTCTTTGGCGAAGACGTGGTGCCAGTCGTGGTTTGGGGGGCGGGCCGCCTTAGCGGCTTTCGCGGTTGGTTTGGCTGCCTTTGCTGTGGTGGCTGCAGCTGCTTTTCCGGTGGTTGCTGTGGCCGTTGTTGTTGCTGTTGCGGTGGTAGCTTCTGTTGCGACTTCAGTTGCGACTTTTGTGGCCACCTGGGGGCTGGCGTGGGCGGCGGTTTCGGCAATCGCTTCTGGTGCGGCTTCAACTGCTACCTTCTCAATGGCTTCCGGAGCGGCGTGTGTTGCTAACTCGGACGTTGATGCTGCTTCGGACAGTACCTTTGGTGCAGCACTGGTAGCTGCCTCCTCCGCAGCTGGGGCAGCATGCGACGCGACCTCTGTGACAACGTCCGGAGCACTGTGCTCAGCTATCTCAGAGGCACCCTCTATTAACACTGACGTAGTAGCCTTCCTTGTTAGCGAGATAGCCACGCCTGGTCCAATACCGGCCGCAAGATCCGTGACCATTCCAATGCGTTCAGCTGTCTGCTCACTGGCACCCAGAGCCTTTGCCCCCTCCGTTGCAATCATCTGTGTTGCTGTTTTCTGCACTTCCCCCGTCCATAATGTCTCCAACCCTGTCGCCACCGTATCCGCCCCATGAACTATTGCGACAGCCCCCAGTACCTGTGTGACGCCAGTTGGAGCGGCCATGCCTGCTGCACCAGCAACTACCTCCAACGCACCACCAATGAGTTGCAGAGCACCAATACCCCGATTGAGCCATTTCGACTCCGCGCCGTTGGGATCACTTAATATGACTGGGTTGCACCGGACATACACAAACACATTCAACCCGTCTGTCAGCCCGCTTGGGTCGGCGTTGATCCAGCGAGAAATAGAGGGTGCGTAGTACCGTGAACCGTAATAATATAAGCCACTCTCATCATCCTGTTCTTTCCCATTGTATCGGTAGCGCTTCGGTGCCTCGAGCTGCAGCGACTGGGCGGAGAAAGAGCTCTGTCCGTACGGCGTAAACTCTTCGTAAGACAGGAGCTGGGCATTTTGATCAAGTTCAAGGCTGACGGAATTTAGATGATTGGAGAACTGGTACCGGTGCTGTATTCGGGGTGTCTTTTTTGGCAGATCACCTTTGACGATGGTTTCAATTATCGCAACTCGGTTCGTGTCATCCATTATGTGGATTGCCTGCCGCTCTGTTTTAGGTACGAAGCTGTCGCATCCATACTGCCGAAATATTTCAAAGTCACCGAGGTAGAGTCGTTCTTTGCTCTTTTTGCCAGGAGAACTCTCGGTTACCTTTCGCACTCGGGTGCCTTTGGCGTCATAGGTGTAGTATGTCGTCTCACCTGAGGAATCTCCCTCACATCGTTGCCGTGCGGTTGCCTGAAGCTGGTCCTTGTAGTTCCACCTCATGACCTGGAGCTGCGGCATAGAAGTCATATTTCCATGCTTACCAGCACCACCGTCGTAGGCGTATTTCTCGCTAACAGACCCCACCATTATATGGGAGAGTCGATTCCCCACTTGATTGGGATTGAGCTGGCTGGGCTCGTTGTAAAAATACTTCCTCGTCCACGAAGCATCCGGATCGCTACCGCTGCTTTTGTGTGTCACCTCTAGGAAATTCCCAACGCTATCGTATATATAGCACTCTGTGTAGTGTTGCATAGCTGTTCCATCCCCTGGCAGGTAATGCCGCGTGCAATGGTCTCGCACGGACGCGTGGTCAACTGGATGCTTTACCTGCCCAGCATGCTCCCTTCCTGTTGCCGAGATCAGTCGATAGGTCGCATCGTATGTAAACTCGGCTTTCGGATCCACTACCTGATTGCGGAAGAAGACGCGCTGCTGAGCCTTGTCTTGGATACTCGTGATGTTGCCGATCGAATCATATGTGTATTGCAGATGCTGAATCGCGTCTGGGCCCTTCTTACCTGGTCTTGTTGAGACCAATGTGTCTAAGCGGAAAGTCAATGGGTCGTAAGTGTACTCCGTCGTGGTCGAATTCCCGTATACAATCTCCTGCCGCTGGCCTTTAGCGTTGTATGTGATTGAGTCGACGAAGACGGTGTCTTGAGCATTGATGGAGAGGTTTCCATCAATCTTAGCTAAGAGGCCTGCTTCGTTGTATCCATATCGCACCAATGAGCCATCCGGCAGCATGAGCTGGACAGGCCGGTTAAGCGCATCAAATTGCGTCTCCCGAGTGTGGACCTCATCTTCAAGTGCAACCTCCTGAGACCAGTCCAAGTTATCTTTATACGCGGCGGCTAGCTGGCGAGAACTACGACGAAGGTTTCCCTTGAAATCATACTCGTCACTAGAATTGACGCCGGACTGGTCGTAGATCCTGACTAGTCGTCCCCGGGAGTTTGTACGCTCAGGGTGCTCTTGCGTCTCCCCGTACACCATTCTCTCCACGACCTTCTGGTCCGGGGTCCCTGGCGATAAGATCGACATGGTCGGCCTCCTCAGCGCATCGTATTCGGTCATCATGTGCCCACCTTTACTATCCCAAACATGGATTGGGCGGCCGGTAATATCCTTCAGAGTCCACCGCTCCCCCGAGTCCATACTCGCGTTGTGAATCTGGTTCCCGAGCATATCATGCCGGGAGCGGAGACCCGTACGGCCCAGCGGGTCGATCACTTCAAGCTGGTTTCCTTGAATGTCAAACATTACGGATGCTGTGTACTTGCCATAGCTTCCGTTATCCGATACAGTCACAAAAGATCTTCCAAGCGGATCCATATGCGTGATGCATGGTGTCTTTGCATGCACTGCTGCCTTCTGCGCGGCGGATTTTTCGTCCCGGCCTAGGGCGCCAGAGATGCGTGCTTCGTACCATGTAGGGAAGAACTCAGATTTAGGAACTTGCGCGATGAAGGTTGATATGTCAGGATCGCGGTCGGGGCGATCGAGAATTGTGTCGTTGACGTCGTAGCTTATGTGAGCCCAGGGTTTGTAGATGGACTTGGTGTATGTGTGGTTAGGATTCAGCACAGCCACAACTCTCCTGAGGGGGTCATATATAATTGTCGGACTAACCCCAATCTTGCAGTCTTGGACAAAATGATGAGTGGAGTCAAAGAACGGCTCATACTTCTTAACGGCATCTCCCTTATTGTTGTACACCGTCCAGCCACTGCCGACCCACCTTGCGACTGCGGGCTTCTTGGGGTCAGGCTCAGCCTGAAACTTGGATTGGATGATGCGGTTGAAGCCATCATAGTACTTGATCCGCACTTGTCTCTTGGAAGCTAGGTCAGATGAACCATTTCCATGCTCTTCGCGGGAGATCGTGGCCTCATAGATAGGACGGTGCTCGGCATTCGACACACTATTCCGGTAGCGGTTCGGGTCATAGATTGTTCTCGTTGAGGCTGGACCAAGTAGCTTTGCTGCCAAGAGGTCGCTTGGGTCGGAGAAGAACTGATTCAATTCTCTCTGGCTGAGGTACGGTTGGAAGCCGTTGAGCGAGTCGCCGACCCCCTTCTCGCAATCCTTACCCATCATGGCGGTGCCAACCACGAAGCCCAGTTCATCAAAGGCACACTGCGTACGGTTTCCATTCGGGTCAACTAGAAGGTGCGCTTGCATTACGCGGTAATCGATTTTCGATTGCGCAACGTTGCCCACGGCATCAACGCTCTTCGTCATGATCAGGTCGTGCGGATCAAATTCCGCTATAGAGGAGTTGTTGAAGGGATCTGTCTGTCGATGGAGAAGGAAGAAATGCTCTCGTGCCATCTGGACCTCTTGGTCGGGGCCAGCCTTGACTGACGGATGGAAATACAATCGGCTGGTTGGTATCCACCATCTTCCATCGTTGAGTAGATCCACGTAGCCCCCCGAGCTGAGGCCTTGACCCTCTAGTATCACCTCTGGATTAGGAAGTAGGCTCTCGGAGTCTCTGTTGAATGCCGAGTTCAAGATCCCATCCGTGAGTGCTAGTTGGTAGCCCTGGCCTGCAAGAGCAAGTGTCCCTATTTTACCATGTGGGAGCAGCGTTGTCAGGTCATCGCTGCGATACAGGATCACACTTTCCGCTATTAGCCTCCGATATGAAAGCTTTTCGTTGTCTCGGGTCTCATACGGTATTTCGTCCAGTGAGTCCATTATTGTGTCAGCAAATGAGGATGATGTATACAGACCATTGTGCGGCCTGCTGACTATCTGTACCTCGTAGGTGCGATTACCGCTAGTCCGCGGTAGTAGGTAATGGTCATCCTCCTCGAGTATCGGGCAGGTGAAGGTGTTTTCGTGATACGTTATCAGAGTTCTCTGCTGAATATCTCGATCTCTCAACGACAAATCCGTGGCAGGGGAATGCCTCCCATATGTAATTTTAGCTTCTTTCAGCACGTTGCCCCAATGATCTATTTCAAGAGCAAGACTGTGTTGAGTGCGGCTGTCTGACGACTCCCGTTCGGTGTTCACTGTAACATTCTCCTTGGGAAAGATGGAGAATACTCGGTGACCATGCATATCGCCGTCTGTTTGCTTGGCTATAACAGTATAGCTATTCTCGGTCACCGTGTATGGGAGAGGGGTCTGTGAACTGTCATCATCGGCGTATACTTCCGATCGAATGATTTGGCCCTTCATCGCCCGGTATGCCTCTCGTAGTTGAGGTTTGGAAAGGGCAGCTGGCATCGCACAGTGCCCTAGCAGCCTGGTTGTGCCACTTGAGTTTTTACAGCCCTTGAGCTGCGACATGTCGAAAAATTCCGGCGCGATTAATTCACTGAAATCACGGTACTCCGGAAGCGATCCTACATGAAACCATGTTTTTGTGTGTGTAGGATGGGTAGAGTGGAGGCGAGTGTCTCTGGTGTCTTGCGGATCCTGATCCGAAGAAAAATATATTTCTGCGTCCCACTCCTCCACCATGCCAAACCCTCGAAATTCCCGATCAACCCCGTCATAATAGCCGTGGTGGTATGCATAGCGGGTAGTGAAAATATTACGACTGATACGGTCAATGGTGGTTTGTTTCTGCACGCAGTGGACGGGAAAGGGTAGTCGGGTGAGCCAGGGGTGGCCGTTCTCAGCATCATCAAGGTAGAACTTAGTCGAAGGGGCGTACTCAAATTCAGTTTCCGCACCCAAGTTGTTGATGACGTGAGTCAGAAGGTATGGCTTGATCTCAGGCATGAGGTTGATGTATTTAAATCTGCCCGTAGGTCGGGAAGGCAACGAAGTTGACCAGACCAAACAAATGGTTCCAGTTCCCAAAAGGTCTACAGCATCAATATTGGACAGGCGGTCAATCGGGAGCGACGCGACGAGATTAATGGGCGCATCAAGTTCATTCCCAGCTAAGTTTCGGTACACGTCGATGCCGTCGGGGCGTAAATACAGAATATCAGTGTAGCCAGACCCATCTACGTCTGCAAGTCGTATCCGATCCTGGTTAAATTTGTCGCTGTGGTCGAAGATCGGTGAGTTTCCCATGCGCACCTGGGCCCCGAAGCAACCGTAACCCAGATTGGGCCAGTAGCAGACCTGACTGTGGCGAATGCGAACAATGTCACTCAGGCCGTCGCCAGTCATGTCCGCCAGATATATGGTCTGCTCGAGATCAGAGAAGATGATTTGCGGACCATCATTCTCATTCAACGCCCTGGGGACGGTACGTCCTTCCGAGTATCCAATTTCACCCTCAGACTGATACCAGGTCAATGCCCGGTCACTTGTAATAAGTATATCAGGGAATCCATCTCCCGTCAAATCAATGAATCTCGTGTCGGGATCAGTTAGATCAATATTTGAAAAGCGAGGAAAAGGTCGAAAAGAGATCCAATCCGGGTCCTCACCAATCTTGGCCGAGCGCTTGCTGAAGCCCCAGCAGGCATCGCGCGTCTGGACGAAATCCACAAGTCCGTCTCCTTGGACATCCGTGAACATCACCCCACCGTCGCCTGGGTTGAGTGCTGGCTGTCGCTGCACAAGCTCCACAGGTCCCAGCCTGGGGACAACAAGCGAGCCAGGGGCTCCGGTATTTGCACTGCGATTCCGCATGAAAAACCAACCATTTCCTTGTCGTGTTAGAATTCCGGGTAGACCTTCGCCGTCGAGGTCCAGCCAGCGATAGGCTGATCCATCCGCATTTTCTGGTGAGTTTTGAAGCGATTCAACCTTCACAGGGACACCTCGTAGGCCCGCCATGTCTTTCGTGATTGGCGACTCGGAGTAAGTAAGCTCAAGTGGTGGGAGGGATGCACAGCGGTATTGATCCGCTCCCTCCTCTATGGCATAGCCAAAGTACTGGACGCTCTTCAGATGTGTCATAGACGGTCGGTGGTCGTACGTCAGTTGGGTTGCGCCCACTAGATAGTCTTGACGCCCAAGCTCATCGGGGAAATGATGAAACATCAGCACGCGCTGGCAGATTCGGTAGGTGCGAACATCAAATCCGGGACGCCGTGTTGAAAATGGGTCTTGACGACATATCCAAGGTCTGCTCTCGTGAGTCTGTGGCGTTCCAGAACAGTGCTCACCATAGTCAAAGATGATGGAGAACATCCAATCCTGATTCGGAAGGTTGGATGCAGAGTATGCCGTCCACGTTTCTAAATCTCGATTTTGTCTTCTGTTCCCATAATTGATCTCCTTGATGTATAAATTTGCCTTCCGCTGAAGATCGGTTCTGTTGACTTCATGAGTTGCATGTACATCGACGCCATCTGAGCTCTCTCGCTTGTAGCGATACACCATTGCATTTCCTCTCGTATCGTACGTTTCCGATATCAACCACGAAAAGACGCGGTTCGGACGCTCGGGGTCAAAGATCTGCGAATCCGGACATGCTCCGAAGATAGAGGTGACATTGTCAGGGGTGATAGTTCGCCAGTGTGTGCGACCGTCCTTGTGAGTCCAGCGCTCTATACGTAGAAAGGATTTGTCTATACGAGGCATATAACGCCGAATGATGTAGCCGTTTCTGTAGTGCTCGTACTTGCGGCTACCGTTGTTCAACACAGGCACCAGATCCTCACTTCCGGAAAGAAGGAAGACATCTGACTCGTCCTCATCACGGTAAAGAGGTAAGCCGCGATCAGTCTTCAGTGAGATACTTAGCGGAGACAGGCTCCACCCTAGCCCAAAAGGCCCGTTTCCGGCACCTGAATCATAGGTGAGGGAGAGCGATGGGTCGATGCCCCCGCGACCAGCGGTGGTCTTGATCGGTATCCAAAGGGAAACATTGCCAGTCGATGGATTCACTTTCAACTTCTCTCCCATTCCTTTAGCGGAACCTCCGCCTTGTGGCAGTGACAAAGTTGGCCATGGTGTGTTGTTGCTGGAAGAAGAGGGTGCGTTGGTTGAAGACCCCGTGACCGGGATCGCGTCGTTGGTCGGAAGACCCGTCGTTTTTGTTGATCCCTGCGACTCCATTGTCACTTGTCGATGCGAAAATTTTCCCTCAGCAGTGTGAGACTTCGAGGGGCCTTTCTGAATTTGCAGCCATGATCCTCGGGACTTAACATCGTTCATTCCTCCCAAACCAGTCGGTTAATTGAACCGACTACAAGTTTGAGGCTTCCCAGCTGAAAAGCCTAACAAGCCACACGCGGGGGAGGACCCTACCAACAAGGCTCTGTCTGAGGAAATGAAACAAGCAATTCGAACTCAGTGTCTTCAAAGACAAGATGATCCGACTAACGGGTCCAATGATCGACCCTGCCAGATAAGCTGTCGATCAGCTCGGCTACAAGCTCCTGGTCTGACGCGCCACTGTATGATCTAGACAACCGCCTCCTCGTATCCGAGCTGACAGTTTTGCTTTCTGTAGCAGGTATCAATTAGCTGAAGCCGATGATGCAGCCACATCCCAAGGTGGAAATGACTTGAAGTGCTGGTGATGATCCACCGACCACGCCTAGGCCGAGGGGCTCAGCTCCACGAGCAGTGGACACCAAGGCATGGTCTTTCGGAGCGATCGCAGAAGGTGAACCGTACTAATCTCTACTCATCTCTCGTGGTCTTGTTGATTCTTCTCCTTCCTACACAGGTCTCCTCTATCTTCATAATTGCATATCCATCACAGGTGGCAGCAACATGGCTACCGAAGCGCTGGTCCTTCGACTACTCCCGGCAAAGCCCACTGATGCATCCACTTTCCGCAGCACTCTTGCAAACCTGAAAATTGAGGTGTATGACTTGTCCATCGGTGATAGCAAAACTGGGACCCTTATCGGCCTTGCGGAAGGGTTATTGAATATCACCGCGACCGAGGTAGAGATCATCGACGACAATCCCAACATTCGTCGCCTCAGAGATGGGATCTGGCAGCACTGGAGACCGGATCCATTGCAGCATCCGAGCCTGCCGATAGACACAACCAATGTGACTTGGTTCTCCATTGCGTCGGCGATAGTTCTGGTCAACAGGCCGACTCACCTCGAGTACGGCACTTACGATCTGAGTCTCAGAATTAGCAGAAATGGCAGCATGGCTCTATCAACCAAGATCGAGTACAACGCAGCTCCAGTGGTCAACCTCAGATTTGATGCCCCACTGACAGGCCGTCAGCTGGATGCGTTTGAAGTTGCGAGTGCTGCCTATGTGGTGCTTCCTGCAGTGGACCTTTCCAACCTTGACCCGAATCAAGCTGCTATTCCTGACATCGAGAGCTCTATGCGTCCTTGGAAATTTACGATTTTGCTCGACGCGGTCAATGCAGTACTCACGCGCGATAGGCCAGCTGGCAGTAATGCGGATGACTTGAAGCTTGAAAACAGACAGCAGCCTTTGACAGTGGCCGAGAGTAAGCATGTTGCTGCCGAAATTGTCTGGAACCGCATCATCTATCCACCTCCGCAGCCCCCCTCGATTGAAAAGCTTCGCACCTGGTATACCACGGCTGACCAGACATCCCCGGCAAATGATGAACCTGGGAGAAAACAATTCGAGGGGGAGGTCGCTGCATACGGTGCCAACCAAAATAGTGAGGTTCAACGAGTTGCCAATTTTGTCTTCGCAGCATCAGCCGGCGTCATTGCCGAACGCTTGACCAGAAATGCCACCAAGTTGGGCTTCAATTTCCCATTTGGACGAACAAGCCCTATATCCTCGGCTGATTCACCAGAGGCAGCGTCATATCGCGTCGGGCTGACATGGCCGAATTCCACGGCAGGGTTTGTCGTGCCGGCGGCCTTTTTCTACGCACTAGGATGCAAGCTTCCTGCAGAAATCAGACCGGATGATCGATGGTCGACCGCTGTGTCAAGCAATGAGGAGCAGAATATCACACTCCTCCAAACGGCAGTCGAATCTGGCATTATTGGTGACACCGCTACGCCATTGACGGACGAGACGCAGACCCCTCTCGGTGTTAACATCTACCAAGCGGCTCGACGCCTGTTTGCCCTGGGTGCGTACGACAAATCCTTACCCGGGCTGGTCATGAATCCTGGCATGGACAGAGTATCTGCACTCCTGACCGATTGGCTTCAATTTTCGCAGCCGACAGATGGTCTCATGCTGGAGTTCTGGGAGGGATCCTCTGGAGCGATTCACGCTCATGGCTCTGCATATGTGGTGCTCCTGCTTTGCCTCATAACCCTTGGGTCGAAATCACTTATAGACGCCATCACGGTGCCCAGACCCACCGGGCTGGAGGTGAAAAGTGTTGAAGATCTGAGCGTCATCACCCAGGCTGAGTGGAAAGCCTTCTTTCACTCCCATACCAACCTCCTGCCGGAGTTTACGATGCCGGGAACAACAGAGGAGAGAACAAGGGCAATGATTCGGCGCATCCAAGCATTCTTCCACCTGGCTCCAGAGACAGGAGTTTCGAGCCCATTAATCCCGCCCAATAAGGCACCAGTTTTTGAGGTTACAGGAAACGACATCTTGTCCGAATTTATTGCGCTCTATGAAAACGACTTTGGCGAGTTTACCTTTGGGCAAGTACTAGACGATAGCCAGATCAGCTCAATAACCACTCAGATCTTCCCGGCGGATAGGCTGGCTCAGACAAGGCTGCAAAATGTTGTCACGACAATAAATGATCTAACAAGGGTAACAGAAGACACAGGTGATGGTAGATTCACCCTTATAGAAAGTCTGTACGCCAGAGGTTTTACATCGGCTCAGTCGATTAGCCGTCTCTCGCTTGACGCCCTCCGACGTGCATTGATTGGGACCATTGCGTATGCTAGCGCATCCAAGATACGATCAAATGCCGTGAGGATTGCTGGTGATCATCAAAGCAGGAAGCCAGTGGTTGAACCGTTTACTCCGATAAATGGTGACGGTAATCTCGTTAATTGCATTCCTCCCGAGCATCTGTCACCGTTGGGAAAAATAGCATATCTCCACGAACTTATGAATATCCCAACAGTCTACGGAAATCTTGCACAAGCTATCTCTTCCCGTCGCGGAAATCTCGATGGCCTTCTCGCCTCTGAAGCAAACCTAGAAACAGAAATACCACTCATTGACATCGCGAACGAGAATCTTGAAGCTTTGGCAAGTCAACGGGCATCCACCTCACCTGCCGTGGGCCGTATCTTTGATACCACTCATCCAGCGCCCATCGCACATCCCGCTCTGCCAGAACATTCCTCGCCTGCACCTGAAGTTAAGTCATCGGCAGCCTACGAAAGACTACGCAATTCATTTGATGCAGCGGACCTCCCATACTCCCAGCCTCTGGACGTATCTAGATCTTATCTCAAGACAATGGGCACATCACGCTTTCAAGTGATGCGCACCTTCCGGGAGGACACCACTGAGTTTCCTCTTCCTATTCCACCGAACCAGCGGCCAATTGACTTTGAGAAGCACCGCTGGAGGTTTCCGGTCGAGTTCAATATCGCATTAGAGTACTTACAGATCTCGAAAGAAGAGTTTGATATGCTGTATAGTGGGAAGTTGCTATCTGTTCAGGATCTACAGCATATCCTGGGATTTGAGTGTCCTCCGCCTGAGGATGGAACTGAAGAGCCACCAGTGGAACCGCCTGTTGAAGAGCCGCCTGTTGAAGAGCCGCCTGTTGAAGAGCCGCCTGTTGAAGAGCCGCCTGTTGAAGAGCCGCCTGTTGAAGAGCCGCCTGTTGAAGAGCCGCCTGTTGAAGAACCTCCCACTGACTATGAACCACATGGCTGTACCCCGCTGAACACCCCAGCTCCGGGGTGGATCGCTGGTCGGGACTATGCTGTGGGCGATTTCGTTCGCTTCGAGGGTAGACTCTACAACTGCCGACAAGGGCATAGTTCATTGTCAGACTGGATTCCTACCCGTGTTCCAGCACTTTGGGTGACGCCGCTCCCTTGTGGAATCACCGAGTGGCATTGGCAAACTGAGTATGCTGTTGGAAGTATTGTCAAATATGATAGTCGGAGCTATACCTGCCAACAGGCACATATCTCCGATGCGCCGAACTGGAATCCTGGGAACACACCTGCACTGTGGATCGTTCAATCCACATCCCTTAAGTCCGTACTTACGACAGTACCATCAGCACGCGCTAGTTTCCTCACAGCAAACTCACCAAATGACAGCTGCTCTGGCTCTGAGTGGACAATGGAGGTTTCCAGGTTGGACCGGTTCCTCTTGCAAACCGGGTTGACGTATTGCGGGTTTCTCCAGCTTATCCAAAGTGGCATTGCTCTGACACATGTCTCCGAACGGCAGTCGTCGCATGCAACCTATCCTGACTGTGAGCCCTGTTGCCTGAAGGGGTTTCGGGTACTATATGACACTGATGATGCTATCCCGGAGCTACGGAAGCTCGTAATTTTCATACGACTCAGGCGTTCTCTAGAACGTGCATTCCCCGGCATGTTTACCATTGAGCTATTAGCAGAGATTACTCATACTTTGCCACTATTTGCTGAGCCATCTGGTGCAGTTTCGCCCGAATTTGTCCGACAATTGGCCTCCCTCATCATGTCGCACTGCCATTTCCATATACCGCTGCAAAGCTTGCTCCACCTTTATAAAGTCGATGGCCCAGCCGATATTGGCAACTTGGGTAGAATACTCGATTCCTTGGAGGCTAGGCTAGTCGTGGGGAAAGGCTGCAGAAAGCGTGGTGCGGACTTCCAGAAGGTCCTAGTTTCTAACCTGGACGCTCTTGCGGAGTTGGCTGGTTTCCTTCCACCAGCCACATGGTTCGACTGCCCTACAAACACAGTCCGCTTTCTCGAGGTTTTGACCTATATCTACGAGTCGAACGTCAGTGTTGGCGAGATAGCGTACCTCTTCAGGCCCGAACCCCATCTCCAAGCGGACGATCCCTTTCCTATGCAAGACCCACAGGAGGCTGCAAATGATCCACTGGCACTCCCTGAAGACAGCCAGTTTAGCCTCTGGAAGTTGCGAAATAAACTACTCGACGTCGGATCAACTGATAGCTCACATTGTGAGTGGTCATTGCAGAGCATGATCTCTACCCTAGATAACCTGGGGATTGCCGGTCGCGAGCCACTCCATGCTCTTGCAGAGCACTTCTTTCCGTGCGCTCTACAGGGTCATCAGATACAAGTGAGCCCACTGAAGTCTTTTCGAGTTCCACTGGTGGGAATTGATCCACGGGGGTGGGAGTCTTTGACTTGCGGCCCCTTAAAGTACATGGGAGAATATTTATACCTCTCACTGCCGCTCCGGGATGGAGAATTGGTAGAGCAGCTGCGTCATCTGAGAGCGCTCGCACCACTTGAACAGCAAGCCGTACAGGCTTTGTATTTTCAGCCTCGCACTATACTCTCCCCGCTTGCACTCCTATTTGAGGATTTTGACCAGGCCGTGGAATCCTTAGTGGCTGGTGAGTCGGAAAATGACCGCTGGGTCTTCTTCCAATCCCAATTCGCGAAATTCAGCTCCCGTTGTGAGATTATTGTACAGCATCTAGCGGACCACGTTGTGTTTACGACTGACCACCGGTCATCCGGGAAGGGGGACAGGGCACTTGCAGTTGAGATATTGTGCAGCATTATGGCTGATGAGAACGGATTCGATGATCGCACAACCAGCTGGGAAGACATAGAGACGACGAGCACGCCTCCGCATGTCATGAAATGGGATGCAAACTTGTCTGCCACATCCTTTGCATCGCTTCTTGGCCTCATTGGAACTGGACTTCTCCAAGAGTACTTTGTTGGCTCGAATCTCGTATGGCGCGATTTACGCTCGACTACCAGTTTCTTTGGCAGCACTGCACGCAACAAGTTCAACTGGCCTGTACCAACCATACTCCCGGCATTACACGTACCACCATCACTACAGGGCAACACGACTATCACTGTTCGCAACGGTCTTGCTATCAGGGATACAGACGATTTGCTTCTGGGTGGTCCCACACCATTCACCGTGGTCAGCCGAGGGTCGTTGCTCATTGAGCGCGCCGGTCATTATGCATTCATCGCCGTGCATCCCTTCCCCTACAATGGTCATCCAGAACATGACCACGAGACGGGTCACCAGTACCATGTTGCATTAGAGCGAGGCCAGCGAGAATGGACAGTTTGTCAACAGGGCTGCGAGAGTACACCGGCGCCAGTGTGTGATAAGGTCTGGCTTCGAAGAGGGACATACCAGATTACCATTTCATTTGCCCAATTGAAGCCCCGTTTTGATGACGAGCATCCGCAGCCTATCAGGACTGGACTAGAGATGCAATACAAAGGTCCTGATACAGGTGACATCTTCATGTCCATCCCCCGAGACAAGCTGTTCTGCACCTTCAAAACAGGCCCCCTTCTTGAAGGTGTCATCTTTCCCGGCAAAGATGAGCTAACCCCTGCTGCGTATCTCTCCAGGCGTTACTATAGCACGCTGCGAGATATTAGAAGGACGTACCAGCGTGCCTTCAAGGCTTTCTTGTTTTTTAAACGAGTCGATCTGTGTGCATTGCCAGTGCCTGGCCACCACGATGCAACCGAAGTCAGGTATATCCTCTCGCATCCCCAACGGTTCAGTGGCTTCTCCTACTACCAACAGGTTCCAGCTAGGCGGTTCCTGACTCACCGCGCAAGTCTGGATCTTAACTTTATACCAGTCATCGACCCATACCACCCACCAAATACTTCACCAGGGATAGATTACGACAGCCGGGCGTACCCTACCCCACATCGCCAGGCTGCAATGTTTGACTGGTTTGAACGACTGTCACAATATAGTCGTTTGCGTAAATTGTACATGGCCTTACATCGGCCGAAACCGCTGTGGCTGCTATTCCGGGAGGCGGACAGCTACCTCTTGTCGAACCCAAATCAACTACTGTTACATCTTGGGGTCGATGTTAGTGCTGCAACTGCTGCTCTAGCTTACTACACCGCGACGAACAGTGGCAAGCGCCTCGAAGCAAGCGACCTCATTGATGAGCGCTGGACATTTAGAGTGTGGCAGGCAGGTTATTGGTTGAAGCAGGTGAGGGCCACATTTCACACGACACTCATCGACACCGCACTGCCCTTCTCCTGGGCGTCGGATGATCCGAGTAAGCCCATCACCGGGGGGTCTTCATCCGGGAACACCGACCTTATTTTACTGGTTGCAAACTCGCTCGACGACGTAAGGGACAGTCGGGTGCGAGTTCCAGATGGTCTCGCTGACCTCAATGCTCTCAATAATGGACTGCGTCTTCGCGCTCGCTCCGCGTTGGTCGAATTTCTTTGCCGTCGCCGCCGTGTATCCTTGCAGGCGGTCTCAATCGGAGAATACGCCACCAACGCAGCAGATCTGAGTAACATTCTGCTCCTCGACGTGGATAGCACTGTCAAGGAAACTGTGACGCGGATTCAGAGCCTCATTGACTCCGTTCAAACTCTGGTTCAGCGAGCAATTCTAGGACTTGAACCACATGTCACACTTCCACAGAATTTCCTAGGGAGGTGGAATCAGCAATACGCGACGTACAATTGCTGGAAATCTTGGAAGAAGCAAATAATTTATGCAGAAAACTGGGTCCATTGGCAGGATCTGCGGCAGGCAAAGCAATCGGAGGGCGTTCGCTTGCTGGCTGAGAAACTGTCAAGAAGTACTCAGACGCTCACGCAGCCTGCTGAGTCGGCATACATTCCGACCGTTTCTGCAGGAGCCGCACATCGTCCAGGTGTCATATCGGTCCAGACGAGAGAACGCCTTGGTATAGCTACTGCTACCACTTTCCCTGATGAGGGAGTCAGTCTTGTGGGAACCCCGAGCTTTAGCGGACGGCCATCACTGGTTGCACCCTTTCGACAGCGGCAACTTGCTGCAGCGTCATCCATATCTGTCACGCACCTAGCAAATAATGATGCTGCTACACACAGTCCTCTCGCAGAGGAGGGGCTAACCGGCAGCAATATCCCGCTCTGGCTCCGTGCGGCGATCCGCATGGGTACGCACTTCATCCGTGTGCCAGCATCAGGTCCTCCTCCAGGCCTACCTTTCCCCACTCCTTGGCTCGTGGAAACAGGTGATATGCCTTGCTGTGCAACCACAGATGATGGACCATTCGTGGACGAATATTGGTTTTGGATTGCGGATGCTACCCACTTCAGGGATATCCACGACCGCCAGGATGCTGATGTCGGGTCAGGCGGCCCTCTAGACACGCAGTCACACTGGGACAGCCCTGCCGAGCTGCCGAAATTACTGCAGTGGGAAGATCATCCTTCGGTGTATCTGTACTGGACTCGATTCCGCTATGATCAATACGAGCCTCCGCGCTGCTCCGACGAGTCTCTACAAGTTAGTCCCATGGCTCATGCCGTTCCGCGACTCCGGTTCAACAAACGACAAGACGACTCTTTCTTCTTTGCAGTCACTGCTGCTGTACCACGGCCTGGCTTTCCGGATAGCACGAAAGAGTCGAATGTCGGGTTCCGATATGACTTGGTCACGGACAAAGCAATCCTCATTCCCGAGCTCCAAGTGGAACCAGGTGACAGCGACCCTGGGAGCGAACCTGACGACCCATCCACCGCCTATCCGGCTCCATTGACATCTTATCCATGGTTCATTTACTTTGCCCCTGGTGCACCGACAATCCCGGCTACCGACGATGCGACAGTGCTCTTCATGGCCGAAGCGTTGCGCTCTAGGTGTTGCTTCGAAGAAGCTCTTAATTGGTGTGACAAGCTCTACAATCCACTCAAGGGGAACAATGAATGGGAAGCTTGCGAGCCAGACTCCTCAAGTACTCCTGATGTTGCTATTGTATTGCATTCGGTCAGGCGCGACACGTCGTGTTGCTCCCAGACAAGCCATGACCCGCACGTTATCCGGGAAAGGGCAGCGACGCTGCTGTACTTGGATATACTACTTGAGTACTGCGACTCTAGGATTGCCCACTCCACAAAAGAAGGATTTCAGCAGGCCCGTGTGATTCTTAATGCCATGGAGAGGATCTTGGGACGAGCCCCTCAGACAATCAACGCATCAGATTATGCTGGGTCTCCACAGCGCCTTCTATCGTTTGTGGCTTCCCC
The DNA here is from genome assembly GCF_047715665.1 of Aspergillus karnatakaensis. Taxonomy (NCBI): domain Eukaryota; kingdom Fungi; phylum Ascomycota; class Eurotiomycetes; order Eurotiales; family Aspergillaceae; genus Aspergillus; species Aspergillus karnatakaensis. The sequence continues at coordinate 167,509 of NW_027395768.1, forward strand.
GGCGCCGTTGAACAGTCGGCTCCTGCAGTTATATGACAGCGTCGGTGACCGCAAGCTGCATCTTCAGAGTCTCATAGCCAACTCATACAAACCAAATCTTTGTCAGAGTAGTACGGATGCATGGTTACGCCTCGAAAGCGACAGCCTTTGTCCGGGTTTGGTGGGTCCTAGGTGTTACAATAATAGCTCGCACTATCGGTTTGCATATCTTTTACCTCGAGCCCTTGAGGCTGTCGGGTTCCTTCGTGACCTCGGCACGAACCTGATGTCCGCTTTCGAGAAAGGCGATGCTGAGTACCTTGCGTCTCTACGAATTACTCACGACACCCAGATACAGGCACTCGCACTCGACGTTCGACAGAACACATGGCGAGAATCTGACTGGCAGGTTCAGTCGCTAGAAAAAACCATGGAGGGCGCTCAAACCCGGCTACGGTACTTTCAGAACCTCCTCAAACACGGTCTTAACAGTAAAGAGAAACAGCACCAGACCGACACCAATCTTTCCAACAAGTTTAGGACTTCCTCGACGGAGTCCGATCTGGTGTCCCAGTTCACGTCGATGATTCCTGATTTCCTGTTCGGTAAGGCTGGTGTTGCTGGTACACCGTTAAGCTTTCAGCAGCTTCCTGTGGGTACCAAATTGGCCGGATACTATAGCACAGCTGCTCGTATACTCGGCACATTCGCTGAGTTGAACCTTGGCCAGGCAGGGTTAAATCTTACTGAGGCTGGCTGGGAGCGCCGCGAGCAGGAGTGGCAACATACCATTGACACGACAAGCATCGAGATTGAACAGGTCAAGAGACAAATCCTATCGGCCAAGCGACGGTGCGCAATGAATTTGAAGGAAGTCAATAATCATCAACGACAAATCGAACAGTCTGGAGAGGTTCACGACTTTGTGCGAGATAAGTTTTCGAAGCAAGATTTGTACCTGTTTCTCCAGGCGGAGACGGCTCGTCTTTACCATCAGGCTCACCAGCTTGCCACTGCTGCGACAAGGGATGCACTATCCGCGTATCTCTATGAGCGTGGTGACTTTGAGCAGTCTGATCCATGGGCAAATGAGCTGGTCTCCACTGCTACTGCAGCCACGATTCTGAATGGTGGAGACTGGCAGTCGCTGCGAGAGGGTCTTATGGTGGGAGAGCGACTAGAGCTTGCACTACGCACATTAGATCGAAAGTACATTCAGCGGAATGCAAGGGAGTATGAGCTCACCAGGCATATTTCACTGCGACTGCTCTTTCCTCTTAGCTTTCTACAACTCAAACTCACAGGGCGCTGTGTTATCACTATACCGGAGTGGCTGTTGGATCTTGATTACCCAGGCCACTATATGCGCCGCATCAAAGCTGTTAGCATCACTATTCCCTGTGTCACCGGTCCATATGGCGGGGTTCATTGCCGGCTACGTTTACTCTCCAGTAGCACTCGGGTCAGTCCGTCACTCCATGCCCCGTCCAAATTGTGCTGCAAACAGGCTCCGAATGACAGCGATCTGAGAACCTGCTATTCCATCGTTGATGCAGATGATTCTCGAGCTATACGACGGTATCACCACAAGCTAAGACCCGATCAAGGCGGTATGTTTGAGATCGCGACATCTTCGGGGCAAGGAGATAGCGGCATGTTTGAGCCGAATCTCCGATCTGATGAGCGCTATTTACCCTTCGAGTTTTGTGGCGTTGCAGACTCCGCCTGGAGCATCGAACTCCCGCAGGAGAACAACCAGTTCGATCTACATACGCTCAGCGATGCTGTCTTGCACATCAATTACACCTCCAGAGATGGCGGTGACGCCCTACGACAGGCAGCGACGGAGAGTGCCCGGCATCGCCTACCTGACAACGGTGTTCTGTATCTCGATGCAAAGGATGACCTTTCCGATGCGTGGTATGACTGCTTCGCTCGTCAATCGTCGCCACAAAAGCAGGTCTCCCGTCACTCGGCCGCAGGTTCTCATAGCGTCGTGAAACCTGAGCGCTACGGTTGCTGTCGCTCCCCTCATAACAGAAGACACTTTACTTTATCATTCTCTAGGGCTCTTTTCCCGTTCATACCGTCTTCCCGCAACAGTCAGATTGAAATATCCCGAATTGACATTTTCATTGAGACCATTCCCGGTCAACCGTTTTACAGCCCTTGTTTCAGTGAGTTGGAAACATCACAGTCGTCCTCTAAAAGACCTACATCGGGTGGTAGAATCATCGACGTTGTTTTTGCCGCTCCACCTTCACACAAAGCCCAGCACAAAGACATTCCTTGTCTTGTCCGTTGTGAATGGGAAGATGATGTTTATCATGGCATCCTTGATTTGCGGGATTCGACTCAGAGGCAAGGCAGTGGGCATGGGTCTCGCCCTTGTGTGATTTCGGGCAGGAACGACATCTCTCTTGGTACTTTATGTTTTCCGCAAACTCTCCATGACCATGATTTGGCCAACCTATCGCAGAGCGAGGTGGAGACGGCTGACAACGCAGAGGCCGACATTCATGTTCAGAAGATATATTTCCTTGTGCGATATGATGTGATCAGCGAGGTTAGTCACGACAACCATTAGAGAACATCGTGAAATCCCACAAGCGTTGGAGCATTGGCTCGCCTCAAGCCCCACTGGTATTTCGGAGTCTGTTCACATCTTCTTGCAGTCGTTCCTACCAGAATTCAGGAATGTTCGGATAAGCGGCATGGTGCAGTAAGGGCAGGAATCAATAGCAACCAGTGTGCCCTTACCGTCGAAATAACCCACCATTTGGGCACATGTCGCCAAAGAGATCGTTGCAGGAAAGCTCCTTATTTTCTATGTGTTGATCTAGCCCCACGTTCCATGCTGCAATCATCAGAAACAAGCACATGCAACCTGTTGCACCATGCGTGCCATTTCAACCCCGCGGGCGAAATGCGGGGCGCGAGGCAGCAGACAAGATTCCTGGCAGCAGTGTCGACGGCCTACCCGTGCCATACCTGAGAGACCTCGGCCCTCCACATACCGAGTTGCAGATGCTACTTACCAAGATTTATGATGTAATCTCCCCACAGTCCATTCGCGCAGAGCGCTTTAGAGTATCCCAGAGACCTGTGCCCTACATTTTGCTCCACATTCTGCAGCTGCACAAGTTGGGGTAATGCCCGTGCCCCGCTTCCACCAGCTAGCGTCATCCTCCTCTTCATGGGGCCAAGCCTAGAGACGGCTCGTTCACCAGATAGGCAGTTACTTGGCTTCCGAGTCAAGACGGTGGTCTGCGGGGTCCGGAAAACCCGAATTAACCAGAGCGGACGCCAGGGCCCTGCAGTCCCCAGACCAACACAATCAGTCTTCAGTCGACATAAGCATTATCTAAGCGGAAGGAGCTACCCGTCTTACAGCAGAACGGAAGTCAATCCCATGGCGCATTACTGCCTGGATTGGCCTCTTCCTTGCTCACCGGGGATGTCGCGTACACATGCCGCTCACGACTGCCAGCTCCGTTGTCCTAGCGGGGCTTCTCTGGATACACTTGAGTAGATGGGCTGAATTCGGAAGATCTTCACTGAATACACAGTCACTACGGGTAAATATCGGAGCAGTGTCCTCGGCACTGTGGGGAGATTCTTCAGGCCCGGATAATGCGGAGGTGATGGTTGTTTGCTACTCTCGCGGGGTGGTTCTTGGAGAGTAGGGCCAGGCAAGATTGCAATGTGCGAGATTGGGGTATAAATGAGTCATGTGTAGCCCAAGTCTGCAGTTCATAGGATCGGTACAAAATACTTACTACCTGTGGCCATGTATGTTCGCTCGGCGGCCGTTGCACTGGCACTTATTGCCCGAGGACTCTCTGCTTCAGTCTCCATTTCTAGCGACGATGCTCCCATCTACAAAGATGCCTCCTACCCGATCGACACCCGGGTTGACGACCTCCTCTCCCGCATGACTCTTGAAGAAAAAGCTGGCCAACTCTTCCAAGCCATGTTCTACGAAGCCCCGCTTGACCAAGTAGTCAGCGGAAACAGCACAGGCGCCATGCTCGCAAAGCACCTAACGCACTTCAACCTAGCAACAGGCATCACGAACGCAACCGCGACAGCCATATTCCTAAACCTCGTTCAGGACCGCGCCCTCTCAACCCGCCTTGGCATCCCCGTAACAATCTCCTCAGACCCTCGCCACTCCTTCACCGACAACATCGGCACTGGCTTCCAAGCAGGCGTGTTCTCCCAATGGCCCGAAACCACCGGGCTCGCCGCCCTCCGCGACGCAGCCCTCGTCCAAGCCTTTGCCTCCGTCGCTCGAGCAGAATACCTCGCCGTCGGCCTCCGCGCCGCCCTCCACCCTCAAGTCGACCTCGCCACTGAACCCCGCTGGTCCCGCATCAGCGGCACCTGGGGGGAATCCAGCGCGCTGACTAGCGAGCTCGTCGCCGCGTATATAACGGGCTTCCAAGGGCCTAACGGGACGCTGGGCGCTGGGTCTGTAAAGACGGTGACGAAGCACTTCCCCGGCGGCGGGGCGATGGAAAACGGCGAAGACAGCCACTTCTTCTACGGGAAGAACGCGACGTATCCCGGTGGGAATTTTGACGAACATCTAGAGCCCTTCATTGCTGCGATTGATGCTGGTGCGACGAATATGATGCCGTATTACTCGCGGCCGATCGGGACGGAGTTCGATCCTGTTGGGTTTGGGTTTAATAAGCAGATTGTTACCGACCTTTTGAAAAACCAGTTGGGATTTCAGGGGATCGTCGTTAGTGACTGGGGCCTTGTCACGGATGGGTATATTGGGAACCAGTATATGCCTGCGCGGGCGTGGGGGGTTGAGCACCTGAGTGAGCTGGAAAGAGTTGCGATGGTGCTCGAGGCGGGTGTCGATCAGTTCGGTGGAGAAGATAGGCCAGAGCTAGTTGTACAGCTTGTGCGGGAGGGAGTTGTATCCGAATCGCGGATCGACGAGTCTGTTCGGCGGCTGTTGAAGGAGAAGTTCGTGCTGGGTTTATTTGAGAATCCGTTCGTTGATGTCAGCGCCGCGAATGCAGTTGTCGGGAACGAGGAGTTCGTCAAGCTTGGACGAGACGCGCAGCGCAGGTCGTATACGCTTCTTACGAACAAACGGGATATTCTCCCGTTGAAGAAGCCAGGACGGAAAACAAAATTCTACATTGAGGGCTTCGACCCTGCGTTCCTTACGGCGAGGAATTATACCGTTGTTGATACACCGGAGCAGGCAGACTACGCGCTCTTGCGCTTCGCAGCCCCGTACGAGCCGCGGAATGGGACATTCGAATCAGCGTTCCACGCCGGGTCTCTGGCTTTTAACCAGACGGAGCAAGCACGACAGGCGAGGATCTACAGGGCCGTCCCTTCGATCGTGGATGTCAGGCTCGATCGTCCGGCCGTGATTCCGGAGATTGTTGACCGGGCCGCTGCTGTCTTTGGGAGTTATGGAAGTGACAGCAATGCGTTCCTCGATGTTGTCTTTGGCCTTGCAGCGCCGGAGGGGAAGTTACCGTTTGATCTGCCGAGATCGATGAAGGCTGTCGAGAGGCAGTTTGAAGATGTGCCGTTTGATACGAAGAATCCGGTGTTTAGATTCGGGGACGGGTTGAGATATAAGCGTTCATAGTTTGGAATGATGATAAGGAGTATTGTTCTGGGGATATAGCAATGTTCATACTATCTCCGAGTGCGATTTCGGTTCTCTGCTAGACACAGAAAGTAGAATACAAGCTCCGATGAAAATAACCGGAACCCCCCTCATTTGATCTCAAAGCCTATTCCTTAATCTCTTTTTTATGAAACACATCTACAGCCATTAGCACACCCCCTTCTCATATATCATGACAAAGGAATAACCCATACCTTGAACCTCCGGCATCCAACTCGCCCTCTCCTTACAAAAGAATTCCCCCTTCGGCGGAAGAACCTCCGGATCATCCAACGAGCCAACAACCAGATACCGGAATTTATCCTTCACGGCATCCTACACAGCCAGTCAGTCAGTCAGCCGTCCCCATTTAATTCTCTTTTACAAGCGAGTATAAATGAGAAAAAAAAAACAAGAAGGGGGAAACATACCCCGTATTCACAAATAAAACTCCCACAATTGTCACAGAACTCGCGATGGACGCCGTTGTCCGCGACATGCTCTTTCGTCTTCCCCGATGTCAGGGAGAGAGAGTCGAGTGGGATTTTGGCGGTTAGGCCGTAGTTTGTGCCAAATGCTTTCTTCTCCTCGTTAATACATTTCGACATCACAAAAGGATATGGGGATGTGGGGAGGGTGGGGTAGGGTAATGTAGGGAAGGCACACCTTGCAGTTCTTACAATGACACAACGACGTTCGCGCGTCGTTGGGTGAGTCTAGGGTGAGGTTGTAGGTGATTTTGCGGCATGTGCAGGAGCCTGTGTAGGTGGGCATCTTTAATTGCGACGAAAGGGAGAAAAGGCGGTTGTTAGTTATTTGGTTGGATGGGAGTTTGAGGTGGAGAGATCGAGATCTGGATGTGAGTGCTGGGATTGGTTGGAGGGTTTGGATTCGGAGTAGGCGGTTCATGAAGAGGAGTCGAATTGAGGACCTTGTTGGGCTGGTGAAGACTGGGGGGTATATAAAGGGTCGAAGGAGGTGGTGGTGCAGGTGGTGAGGGTGTGATGCTGTTTACTATGAAGGGGGTCGTAAGGGTGACGTCATAGAAGCTCTCTAGACACGCAGTACCATGAAGCTTGTTCGTACCGCAGCATTTGCGCGAAATTCATTATTATTATATTTAAGCTAGTTGTAATGCGTAAGTACTATCCCTTCGAGTGATTTGTCGTTTTGATATATGATGCGAGCATAAGAAAAGCGTGCGGACGAAGTCGGAACCCTGGAGCCCTGGCTGGTCGCACCTGCCGTATTGATGAAATTCATGCGAACGAAAGGAGAAGGTGCGGAACAAATAGTTTGAGAAGGAGCTACCGAGGGCATCGCTCCTTCCTTGTCACGGAGGTGACTATGCGAGGAAGGTGTGAGCACCAAACAGGAAGCTGCGAGCAAGGCCTTTGCTCTTTCCTCGAGGACATACTTCAACTGCGCTGGAATCCGCCCATAAATGGACGGAGGGTATCGGGCAAAGGATAAGGGAGCAGTGACTACTCCCTCCAAACAAGAATGCCGCTCTCGTACAGCCCGGTGACGATTCCGACGTTCTGCTTAGCGTCCTTTGCGGCCGTCGCACTCGAGCCAAACTCGCCCTTGGAGACATACAAGTTCTCCAGTCCCTTCTCTTCCGTCCAGCGAGCCACCCATGAGGGGGCTGTGGATTTCCAACACTCTTCCGGGACGACGCCATCAGCATCGATACATTCGCGTCGAGCGTGGACCAGCTTGTCCAGAGATGGCGGGTGCGGGTGACCGGCAATTAGAATCGAACCATCCTTCTCAGTTGACAGATTGTCCGGCATGAAAGGCGTCTTGATGGCGCCAACCTGCTCGAGGGTGTTGTCCTCGGATCGCTTGTAGAGGCGAACCTGCGCAGCAGCGGTAACAGCCACGGCAACCGTGGTCTCGTTCACCAAGGTAATCCCGTTAACGAACGGCCCAGTCGCAACAGATTTGACCTTGATAGGTTCAGTCGCAAGATTCACATAGGCTACGGTGCCGCCGGGGATACCGCCGTAGGTCTCGATCAGCGCCAAGGGCGCCCAGTTCTTGCGAAGGATAAAGTGATCGTTCGTAACATAAAACTCAGTTCCACTGAGCGCGATAATCGAGTTCGGAGTCGGAATCAGCGGGTGGATGATTGTGCGTGCGTGCGTCGCGACAGGCTTGTCGGAAATTGACAAATCCAGGGTGAAAATGTCGACGCGCGACCCCTCAATGTGATGGTTACACACAAACAAGGTTGACGTGTCACGGTGGTACTCAACGCCCAGCGGGTGGAAGCTGAAGGGCTCAGGGTAGTCGGCAAACTCGATGGGAACGATGGCCTCGTCAGAGTCCTCGGAGACGTCGTAGCGGTAGATCCAGAGCTTTCCGTTGGGAATGACTTCGCGCTTTGGGTGGAAAGTTCCCATGACAGTGTTCCAAAGGTCGCGGCCGGGGTCGCAACTCAGGATCGCGAAGGAATCCTCTTCAATAATGATTCCATCTTCACAATTACGAAGCTTGCCAGCGAATTTGAGCGATGAGGTTGAGAACGCGTTAACTTCTTGCAGGTTCTCAGGTTTGTTTTTGAAGATCAGGGAGAGCGCGGTGTAGCGGCCTTCCCAGTATGGGAACGACCACGACACGAAGGCGGCAAACTGCGACGGTCAGAGTGATCATTCATCCCGGAAGAGTCACCTACAAATGCCAGTCGCGATAGAATTCCAAAAGGGCCAGCCATGTTGATGATTCCGGAGAGAGAGGTGAGAGAGTGAGAAAAACTCCGTGGAGCTTTAAGGCCAACAGTGACCCCACCGCTTGGGTTTGTTCTTTCTGGTTGTACCACCCGATTACTGATCAGGAATTCTTCAACATCAAGCTTTACACGATTTTACGCCGGCTTCTAGAAGCATTTAACTGCAGGCTTTTCTTAAGCTTCATTGCTACATCTCATGCTATGCCCACCCTGCTCTAGTCCGATCAGCAGCAAGATGGCGCAGAATGTCTCCAAAAAAGGATCTACTTCTTGGCCCCCATCCTGTAGGTAAATAAAGAGCATTCCCTCCCCAGGATCCTGTGCAGCCATCAGAAATCCTCCATCTCCACCATCTTACACAATATCAAAACCATCATGCTCCCCCACTTCACCCTCCACCACCTCCCGCCCCTCTTCGTCGCAACAGCAACAACACTCGGCGGCACAATCCCCTTCTTCGCCCCCGAGCGCGCAACCCTCGATTTCGGCCTCCCGCAGCGGATTGCAATCTCCAAGCCCGCGCAATCCGTCATGATCCTGCAAGGCGGACGCATTACAGCGCTGGGCCTTGCGCTGTGGACATTCTACATCCAGGGGAAATTGGAGGAGTTCGATACGATCTTGGCGATTCTCGGGTATGTGGGGTTGGTGGATGGGTATGTTTGTTGGAAGGAGGGGGTTCCTGGGAAGGCGGTTTTTCGGACGGTGTCTGGGTTGGTTATTGCTGCTTGGGGGTTTGCGGGGCTGACTAGTCGGTAATTGGGGAATGAATGGTCTGTTATGTTGGGTGCTGCTGTTTACTTATGTGTTGAGGAATGTCACGACATATATAGCAGCTCAGACATGTTGGCATTCATCCAGTACCAGAGGACGTTTGGTGTTTATTGTCTCTTCAAGTACGCTTCTGACCCACGGTGGCAAAATGAATTCGAGCCGCTAGATATCGCCAAGACGATCCTCGTTCTTTAAGTGATCCTGCTGCATCGAGGTGGTTGCTTCGAGCGCAGTACGCCTGTAGGCATCAGAGGTCAATCACCTCTCGCTACATGTTCATCTACAGCCCGAGTATTCCAGTCAAACGCCATTTGTTATGTATAATATATAGTCCGAGCAGCGGTCAAACCCTCAATAGGCGTAAAACCTTGTTGAATTGAAATATACTCGGCTACACAGGCCTTTTACTCTGTTGGTCGCACTGTATCTGGACTGACGAGTGCATGGAAAGTTTACATGTGGGACTTGGGACGGCGATGCCAATTCAGTCAATACAGGCACCGAGGTATATCAATTGGGTATGTAGTTTAGGCCAACAGTGGACACGGCTCCGTTTGTCGGGTTGTTTACATTCGTCGTCTTGAAGCAGATTACCAGCGACGCTGCCCGAACAGTCGATGCGTTGATGAGAATTGTAAGTCTCGTACATAACAAAATCATAGATGGCAAGAATCTAAGCATTCGCCGAAGAAATCATCCTTCAACACTCTTTATGTAAAACGTGGTCTTTCTTGCATGGGTGTATTGGAAAGAGCCAGACACAGTTGAGGTCACAGTTGCATGGTTTGGTACGTTTTTCATCAACTACTAGACGGCATGCTCTGCTAGCTGCTGGCGCTGGTCATTGGGATTACGCCGGTTGCAATATATCGTCGCCCTCATCAGGATCGGTGGATACAGGCAGCCAGACACGCCTAGTCACGGCAAAATGTCCTTCAGAGGATTCCTGCTCAGCTTGGTATTTGCGGAACCTTTGGGCTGCATCATAGGTTGTCAATGGTCTTAGAGTTGGCTCGAAAATTTGGCGTAGTTCTTGCCGTTGCTGAGCCGATATGAGTCCTCCGCGCTCCATCATCCAGTCGATGGCATCCTCCAGTGGCTTGGAAAAGGACCCAAGCCACCACCGGCCAAGCAGGGTTTTGAGTGAGATTTCGGTCCCAGAGTCTTGTACATACGCCTCGATCATAGGATTGGAGCTCAGCGCATAAAAGGAATTTTGAAAGATTTCCGTATATGACTGATCTCCGACCCAGCGGTAGCACTTTGATTGCCAAAGCCGTTGTGCATCCCGTTCAAGAGTAATCTTTACTCTTGGATCAGCGCCCAGGAGTATTAGGTGGGCTATCACAGGCAAAGCACGGGGGTGGAAGTATTTGAGTCCGTAGCAGCCGAACATACAGCACAGGATAAACTCCCAGCACGAAACAGCCTGCCCCGGCATGACCTGATTCACCAGAAGATCCCGCTGGCAATAGCCCTCCAGAATACTCAATATCCCGGCTATCCGCGCATACTTGCCATCGCAATGTAATAATTCATGGGTCAATATGGCCAGATGGGTCACTGCGTCAACATTGCTGGAAAAGTGGCTTTTAGCTGTGTAGTAAATGTATGGAGGTATCCCCGCAAATGCAGTCATCAAAGCAAGCCTCTCACTCCACGAAAGTCGGAATGAAAAGAGACCAATCCCTACCAGTGTGTGGAGGTAGGTTTCATAACCCATATGCTCATCACTGCTGTAGGACTCGAGGGTCGTAACTAGCCTGTCGAGGTAGTGCCAAAATCTCGATTGGGACGTGTTACTCATTTTCAAACCCTTCAATTGCAACACTTGCCAGAATTCATCGTGGAACCGTGGATAGACCATGTGTATGTAGCGTAAGGGGAACTTGGTTTCATATTCATCCCCTGCCAGTTCTAGGTATCGTAAATCCAGTGGTCCTTTCCTTATGTGCGCAAGGAACGTCTGCCACAGCGCGTCTGTAACATCAAAGCCGGATAAATGCAAGTCCATCTTGCATTGAACCTCGTCACTAGTGATAAACTCCGCAACTGATCGGTGCGTGAACTTAATGGTACTGTCGAAAAATCTCGGTCTCATTTTGAAGCGAATGATTATCGGGCAGATGTCCAGCAGACCTTTCAGTTTTCCGTAAACCTTTCTATGGAATTTGTCTAGTCGAGACTGTACATCCTGGTCTGAAAGGGGCTCACACACTGAGCACATAGCAAAGTCGGAATCCCTCAGATATTCCTCCAGGAAGGTGAATCGGATCAATGGCCAGTCCTTAGGGCACTGGCATACTACTGTCAGGATTGCATAGATTTCTCTGCGGTCAGTCTTGTGGATGCCATTAAACAGTTGCCAAAACATATCGTTGAGCTCTGTGGGTAGCGCATCGACCTTTGCTTTCAGTTGTTCTAGAGTGTCGCCACTAAGTAGCCCTTCTTCTATATCTCGAAGTATCAAGGTTACCCATAAGAATACACCAGCAGATTTCTCAACGATATCCTCTTCTAACATGCAACATTCCCAGTATAATGTCGGTGGGGAGCGACATGATATCAGTTGTTGAAAGCGATCATTGTTGCTGAACATGTTCTTCACAACGTTTGAGATGTCATAGCGAGTCAGCTCGTGTAGCCGGATTTTGGGCAAACCTTTGAATAGATCTTCAAAGACAATCCATTCTCGGCTCGACACACATATCTTGACATCCTGGGATTGTCGGCTGGTCCACCGTACCAGCAAGTGTACCATGTCCGAAAGGCTTCCCTCGAACTCATCAAGTCCGTCAACAAAAACCGCGATCTTATGAGCGGAGTAGGCCTCGTTGTTGACCAGAGCAAGAAAAGCTTGATATATTTGATCATGATCAGTAAGGCCGATATGTGAGTCGACAAGCGTAGCATCCCATTGCTGCGGGAGCACGCTTGGGATGAGCTCAGGGGCTTGTGACAGTATCGAGTATAGAATGCCACGAACCAACCCTTCAATGTCTTCTGTAAATTTGTTCCTGGCTTCCAGAAAAAGAATTTAGCTAGCACGAGGCGTTTTGTCTTCGCCCACTCAGTTAGGTACTCCCTGGTCTTTTCGTGACGGCAGATATATTTCATCAGCGTTGACTTTCCCGATCCTGGTTTTCCAGAAATGTGGAAAATCCCACTACCTTGCTGCAGCCACTCTATGAATGTATCGCGAGCATTGGTCAGTTCTGGTCTTTCATCAATTGAGGTAGAAGGTCGTGCTAAACTGGCTGTGTCGTGGGAATGTGTGCTGTCGGCCCTTGAGGCGCTATGTGAGGATCTCACGGAGTCATGGTCCGAGTCATTTCCTAAGGCACTATCAAGCGTTGGCATGCTAAGCAAACTCGCCTGACTTGAACTTTGTGGGACTCTCCGTGGAATATCACCCGAGGAAGTGATGGAATTTGCCACGCTCTCTGTTTCCGACACATCTCCATGAGACTCACTGGAAGCTTCCAGGGAGCCATAGTCATAAGAGGCGCCATAGTCATAAGAAGGGTCGCCAAATAGCCAACCAAACGTCGCGCTGTCTGCCTCGGCAATATCCTCAAATCTTTCGTTCACCACGTCAAACATCAATGCGTCAAGAATACGATTCTCACGAACCCTCACTGCAGCGCGAGTCGAGAGGTCGAGGACTTTCCGGATATTCTCGACGGTCGAGGGATCTAGGCATCTAGCCTCGATTGCTGATCGAAGGGCACCAACATTATCGTGGAGCGAAGTGAGCTCACGCTGGCTTGACTTTCCGTAGTCGACCAGCTTCTCTAGTCGATCATGAAAGTCGAACCTGGCCCTGAATCAACTCAAACTCTCGCTGACAAAGACTCGCACGTATGCAATGATGCAAACCTACCTCGTCCTACTTGCCAACAGCAGGTTCAGCTCCTGTCGCAATTGTCCAAGACGTTCCTTCAATTCGTCCTTCTTCTCTTTCTTCCGCCAATCTCTCCATGCAGCCTTCATGCTGCTGGCTTTCGAATATGGTTTCTGAGCCTTCGTGGCTTCGACCAACTTGTGCAACTCGTCGGATACCGCCAGGCACTTTGCGGCGAGTTCAGTAAACTCGGCATCAACGACGTTATTTGCAGCGTGCTGATTCTGCAACCCTTCGACCACACCATTCAGCCGCAGTGCCATTGGCCCAAGGCTCTCATTTTCAGCCGTAGCGCCCGAGACTGAGCCTTGGATTTCGCGAGCCTTGCCGAGGATTTTGAAACCGAAATCGATAAAGGTGATGATGTTCCCCGCAACGCCCATCGCCGCAAATGGGTCCATTGTGACTGGTGAAGCTCAACCGCTTTTGTCAGAGTGAAAGCTCGAATAGTAAGTTTTGATGAACCGCTAGCGCAAGGCAATCTAATGGAAAGATTTTGATTGAGATTGAGCTGGAGAAAGGTGGGGTGGGCTGTGCTTACGTGCTGAGGCTGGAAGGTGCCATCGATCATGTGAGCTCCTGCAAGCTGCATGCATCCCCGTATCAGATTGCTTGGATCGGCCGCGGGCCTCGTAGGAAATGATTGGTTGAGATATCCAGCTCAGGTACTTGCTACCTGGTTAAGAAAAGTAAGGCCCGGGATTTCAGTATACTGCATTGCCCTGGATTGCACCTCAAGCAATGGAAATGAGCAATTACCGTGTCAACCCCGACTCTTCCTACTAGTTATGCCATCAGGCGTTGTAGAGCCGTAGCAGCAAATAGGTAACCCATATCTCTGAAGCTGTATAGCCGTCTAAATGTATACTTGACACCGCAATCCTAAGAGATTGTCCATTTGCGGAGGATCTGGTTTTTCGGTATACAGGTAAGGCTCGATTTTCCATCAGGGGATATGTCTTGTCAAGTATCTGGGTTTCACCAAACTGCAAGACATCTCCACTAGATTACTTCGCCGTTTGGTAAGTCTCTTGTTTTGACGGATGTTGAATTTAATAAGGCCGAGTCCATAGGCGGATGAAAGCAATTATATCCGCTCGTCTGCTAGAGATTTGGAAAGAATTTCGACCCTCAGATCGCGACATTAATGCTTAATGCTTATACTAGTTAGTGCGGGGTGGAGAAGAGTCAATAGATACTCTTTTCCCACTCAATTCATGGCGGTACCGCTGTGCTATAGAGGCTGTGATGTCGATGCCAGCTCGCAGCATAAGTATGCCTTTGAAAACCCCTTGTAACAGAAAGTCTCTTTCAATGGTTTTATACGAGCGTAGAAATTCTCGTTTATTAGTTCCGAATTTACGCTACCTATCCAAATAGGTAGTGCTCAGTATATGCCCCACTCGTCAATCATGCAGTGTGCGATATTGAAGGGATCATTCAAAACGGCAGACATAGCCAAAGCCCGTGGACAGAATCCGAAAGTTTTTCCTTCTTGACAAGTGGCTCTTCTTTTTTCTGGTAAAGAGTCGACACTCATGAACTTGTTGCTCTGCGAAAATAGAGTGGACCCTCCTACTATCTAGTGGGGTATCTTAATGGGTCTCAGCCAAGAGGAAGCTAGCTTGAGCATAGAGAAACACGGTGTGGTTTTACCCACCACCACCACCACCACCGAATCCACAGCACCGTCCTCCTACCAAACCCCCACCATGCCAACTCTGTCATCACTGCCTCATGAATTATTCCTACATATCCTCTACTATGTCTTTGGCGGCCAACCCGATCGGGACCTTTTCTTCTACGGCCACGTATCTCCAGAATTGCGCCTGGTCAATTGGCACTGGAAAAAAGTGACAACCCCTCTGCTGTACTCACGCTTTGAGTTCACCGGCCATGCCCGCAAAGTAGACAGCTTGGGCCGGTTCTTGCGCGTGCTTATGGAGAACTCGGCACACGCAGTCCATGTCTGACATCTCACTCTAACGGCACAGGACAAACCTAAAAATCCAATCGAAAACGCCAACATCTTCAACCATGACCGCGAATTACTGGAAGCAATTAAACAGGAGTTTTCTCGGGCTGGATTCACAAGTCTAGGCGACCCGGTGGCTGATCTATTGTGCGGAAACATCCAATCATTGTTAGCTTTGTTGCTCTTGCACACCCCTTCCCTCATCAGCCTACAACTACATGTCGCTCAGGAGGATGTTTACCTAGATGCTATTCTAGCGATGGCAATGGGGCGTGATGGATTAGACAACGAAACTCATTTCCCAAGACCATTACAATCACTACGAACACTCTATGTTGCCACCGCCGAGGAGACTCATGCAGACCATGACTTCGATGCCAGTATTACCGGTCCCGCACAAATTACCGGTCCAGCGCAAATGAACCAGCGCCGACCATACCTATATCTACCAAACCTTGAGGAATTTTAACTCATTGATGCCCAAGTCGACTCCAACTTGGAATCTCTCCACCCCATATCCACCCAGCTACGCCATCTCAGCATCGTTTATATGATCCCCGCCACCAACTTTCGTCCTATATTGCAAGACACCACCAAACTAACCCACCTGTCTCTGAAACTTAAATTCAGGGACGACGACCTCGACCTCGTCGCACTCCAAGACCTTTGGGGCGCAATCCTTCCCTTCCGCAACCAATTACAATACCTCGATCTCTACGAGAGAGAACCTTCTGTGGCTGGATGGGTATTACCAGCATACAATCACCACTCCTTCTGCCCCCCACTGCACCAATTCACAGACCTCCGACAGCTCTGCATCACGCCTGTCCTGCTTTGCGGTCACCAATGCGAGCATCCGTCAGCCCGAAAGTTTCTCTCCCACATCCCATCAAGCCTCGAATCACTCACGTTCTACGCGAACGCTCGCACAGAAATTCTCAGCTCGATTGACCAGCTCGGCGCAGAACTCCTCGCACTTCCTCAAAATAAGCCACAGCTACTGCCCAACCTTAATCTCATGGTCTTCGGTACAACAAGAATTTCAAGGGTACTAGACGATGCATCATACGATGAGTTGGTAAGGCTCTGTCTAGAGAAGAACATACTCTTCAGTGACTCTTCTCCTGGTGACCTGTTCTTCGGTGGGGCTATGACACATTTCTTTCAAACGACGCACGATATTGCATATGAGAAGGAGGAGTATGCCGCTTGGTTAGCGGAGGCGAACCCCAGGGCTCTGATACCCAGCGGGCTGACCGTGTTTGGCTATAAGGGGAGGTTGGACGAGAATTGGTCAAAGCTCGAGCCAGGGGTTATATTACTGTAGCCTCTTACTCTTCGTTACACTGGTGAACAGGGCCTTTATATCAATCCTGCGCATGATTCATCCTTTTTTCGGTTTCACACTGATCTACCCTCACTTTCTGTCAATACTTGGTACGAGGCTTGATAGTCAATAGAGGCATAGCATCTCTTGCACGAACCGCAACCCCGTCCTGGCGATGGGTATGAAGCAGGATGCTCGATTTATGTATTAATAGCGGTACTTGCCCTGCTCTGATCCAAAGGCTATTCCGCAGCCTTGTGTACCTGGGTCCCGGCTATCTTAACCTTTCCGGCTGATTGGTAGCCCTCCCACAGACGCCACAGCTCTCGTACTCCAATCGCCTTATCTAAGTAGACAGGGTACCGATTCCTGTCCTCGCTACTATCACGCCCCTCGTGAACCTTTCCCTGCGGCTGAAAGTGGGGGAAGTCGTTACCCCGAGCCTCCCAGGCTACCAACTAATTGCCCAGATGGCTTTTCTCCGTTTTCAATCTACCCTGATCTGTGATGCTCATTAGTCCACTCACACTCTATATAGTATTTATTCCAAAGAGCAATGGAACTGGATACACTAATGGTGGGATTAGACCCTAGTGTCGACATCCACTTCAAGCCAGGCCCCTGCGTTGTTGCAGAGATGAAGCGGTATCCCGTACGAAGCTCTCGCACCAATATAACCCTGCTGCCTAGGTACCTAACAAACCCTTTGCAGTCC
The DNA here is from genome assembly GCF_047715665.1 of Aspergillus karnatakaensis. Lineage (NCBI taxonomy): Eukaryota > Fungi > Ascomycota > Eurotiomycetes > Eurotiales > Aspergillaceae > Aspergillus > Aspergillus karnatakaensis. The sequence goes on from NW_027395768.1 coordinate 184,564, forward strand.
GGGAAATACAGCGAGTACACAACGAGGACTCTCGACCCTACGAGCTTAGAAGACTGGATCGAGGAAAAGGTGTCAACATCACCCCAGCTGGCAACTACAGTGCTAAAGGGTCAACGCAGGGCGCATTCGCAGGCGACTCTCAACCCTGCGGGAGTGTGCGGTGGATGTACGTGCATCTTCCCTTGCCATAAAACTATCCAGCCAGAGCGAGATTGCTAAGCCAGTCTAGCTTTGCATCCACTCAAGCCACAGAGCCCGACGCAAAGGGTAACTACCTCTCCGCAAGTGAAACCCTAGACATCGCTATGAGCCAGGAATGCTTCGCCCGCCTGTCTACACGCTACCACTTCACCGATCTCCTAGATACATGGCGCTACCGCGCAACAAGCGGGCACGCGAGCCGCCGGATCTTTTACGATGATCAAGGCAATATTACCTCCATCAGTCTGCCTCTCCATCTCCATCTCCCACATCCCATCCCATCCCACCATAGACTAACCAAAAAGGAAAACAGCCATAACCCTTTCCCTCCGTCTAACCGGCAGTTTCACCACCCTAATAGCCACCCACCACAACCTCTTAACAACGCAAACCACCGCTCTATCCCTGCGTATCACCCCCACCGGCCGCACCCTCCTCCTCCACTCCCTCCACGCCCACAGGGATTTACTCGGCCACGCCCTCCTAATTCCCACCCTCGCCCTTGAAACAACCCTCTCCTCAAACCTCCTCTTCATGCAAAAGATCCAGCACGACCTCAGCCTCGTCGAAAAGGCAACAGGGCAGCACGCGTGGCTGAACATCCCCGCCGCCGAGGCGCCCGCTGCAGATAGTGAGCTGTCAAGGTTGGGACATGCGGTTAGGATAGATTTGGCGGTTGCGATGAGGAGGGTTGAGGGGGTGGAGGGGTTTCTTGCTATGGTGAGGGGGGTTTTGGAAGAATGTGAGGGGGAGGTTGGGAGGGGGCTTAGGGAGGGGTTTGAGAGGGTTGTTGAGAGGGTTGTTGGGAGTCGGTATGCGCAGATGCATGCGTATAGCCAGTGGGTGACGGATTTGGAGCAGGTGGTGAGGTTTCGGATGGTGGATTTGCGGTATTATGAGCGCAGGGCGGAGAATCAGATTACGGCGGTACGGTCCCCTGTTCCTGTACATTTGAATCTGCATTTGCATGTAGATCGCCTGAATGCGTCCAGGTGCTGACGACTGCTGACGACTGTAGATCTACGGGCTCCTAGCGCAACGCGATAACATGGTCGGAATCTCAGTCGCGATGGAGTCGAAGCGCGACGGGTCGGCGTTGAAGTCACTCACTGTGCTCACGGCAATATTCTTTCCAGCCACCTACATCGCCGTGAGTTGGCCCTTTCGTACTTCATACATATGCAGCTCAGCTCTAATGTTCGGATCAGACACTCTTCAGTCTTCCTACCTTTGACGGAATGCCAATCTGGGTGTACTGGGTTGTTGTGGCCGCATTGACGCTCGTGATCTTCGGCTATTGGTCCTGGTGGACGGGGTATCGAGAGTGCCAGGCTCTGGGGGAAACGATACGCGGGGGGGATGCAGGTGAGGGAGTTATTGATATAGATACGGGGCGTGCTTTTGCGTCCTCTGGTTTGAACCCTGACTCAATGGCCACCTCCCGATTTTTGAACACTTTACGGCAGATGAGAGTGCAGAGGAAGGGTATTCGTCATTCATAGACTGGTGTCGCCGCCAGAAATGTAGCTTAACAAGCAGCCTCAGCGAGCAGCATGCCGGATCCCATGAGGGACTCCATAGAAAGCACGCAAGGCATAGTCAACTCGAGATACCAGGGCAGGATGCGAATAATTCAAGGCCATGTTTCACTCAAGTAGCGCGACCAATCCAGTGAGAGCGAGCGCACTGGCGCGAAAAATTTCAAGCAGAGGCTATTGTCAACCAGCAATACCACGCGAGCGTACCCCCTCCTGCTCCTCTCCCTCCTGAGCGTTTTCCCTCACATCCTGCCCCGCATAGCTCCCAGAACAGAAGTTATACTCATCATCCCACTCCTGCTTCGCGGCGAGTAGCGGTCCCCATTGCCGTCTGATATTGGCAAGACGCGTCTTCAGCTTGTGGAGTCTTGTAGGACGGGTCTCACTCTCGTCGGCTCGGTGGGCCGGATTGTGGGGGCGGTGCATTGCGGATGCGGTTTAAAAGGGTTCACGGTGAAATGGGGGCGTCTAAGGATCGGGTGCCTGCTGTCAGTCACGTAGAAGAGCTGGAGGAGAGTCAATTAGTAGTCCCCTCGGGGATGAGATCGGATGAAATGCGCGGTGCGTGCGCCATGGCTGTTCGCGTAACTGGCAGAGCGTGTTTACTTGCGGTTCTTCTCCAGGCAAGCATTCGATAGGAATATGTGTGCTTTGCAGATAAGGCTTCACAAATAGCCATGGACAAAGACGACGAACGTGTGCTCGAGTATTGGAAGAGTCACGGTTGTTGTGGGGGAGAGATGACGACACCATTTGTTGACCGCCAAGCCTCTTGTCCATATCTTGGCTTGGCGTCTTGGCACAACCGTGTTCCAAGATTCCCGAATTCGGACTGACCCGGGCACGGGCAGGGCTCGGCATCAACATTCCCTAGAGACTCGAGATCCTTTGAATCTCTCAAACCGGGGTCGGCGATGGAAGGGATCCGTCTATAAATTGTCATTCTGAATGCTCGCAGTATCGCATCCTGCGTTTGTACTGACTCTATCGCGCTGGGCACTGTAAGTAGACTGACAAACTCAAGATATATATATCCGCAATAAACTACTCCCACCCCACAAACAACAACATCATTACAACAACGACACCTAACCCCCAAAACATACAACACACGTGTGATAATACGACTTAACAGATCATCAATCTAGTTTTCCGAGTTGAAGGTGTGTAGAATCACCAATCACTTACTAGGGCTCATTCTGTTACTTGGAGACTCCGGCAGCAATAAGGAGGAGAATAAGCTGATCGGAATGCCAGGTTCACTTGACTAGGATTTACTACAATCAGGCTCTTTGTAGTCATAGACCTGAAACTTCATGTTAATACTCGAGAGCCTTGTTTGTAGATTTCAACAATCGGTCACTCATGTCTCTTTGGACAGGGCTGGGCTGCAGGCGCGAGGGAAGGATGCCCTGTGTAGAAAACCAAATCAATGGCCAAGTCTACAAATGCCCAACCAATCAATCAAGACTCATTGACAAATAAAATCATATTAAGTAATCTCGACCAAAGCCGACAGAATAATAAAGAAGGACTAAAGTATAAACATTAAAATTACGTCCATCCCATCGCATCACATCCCCCCATCAAACCCACACCCAGGATAAATAGATATATCTAGTTCCCCTTCAGAAGCAACTGCTTCTCCTTCTTAATCCCCCTCACAACCTCAATATCGATCTTCAGCACATTCGCCACCGTCTCCGCAGGCGTCAGGGCAAGCCACTGCGCAAGCGAGATGTCAGCGACGCGGTCGCTCTTGTAGAATTCGAGCCAAACGAGGGGTTCGTCTTCGGAGGTGTTTTCGATGTAGTGACCTATAGAAACAAACAACGTTAGCATAATGGATGTGGGGAATGTATAAGGGAATGTGGAAAGGAGAGAAAGGACGTACCGCTGTTATCAGGGAAGACGGCAGTGTCACCGGCGTGGAAGTCGAATGTGCGGGCTTTGCTGTCGCCGATGAAGACGGTTGCGCGGGCGGAGCCTTTGTGGAAGTAGAGCCATTCCTCGGCCTGATGCTCTTGGTTAGCAATCGTTCATGGTCATGCGGACGTGAGTGAGGACATACGTTAGGGTGCCAGTGTAGCTCACGGAGACCCTTAGGCTCGAGCTCGACAATGGTAGCAGCGATAGTGGTAGAGATGGGGAAGTTCTTCGAGTCAATGCGACGGAAGGTACCGCCTTGTCCTGGGACTGGCTCAGAGGGGTGGTCGTAGGTGTGGTAGACGTAGGAGCTGTTGCCGGTTAGGGTACCGTGGGGGCCGGTGTGGGCTTCCTCAGGGATGGTGCCGTTGAGGATGTAGGGGAATTTCTCGGGGACTGTGTCGAAGACGGAGGGGTCGACGCCGAAGTTCTTGGCTAGGACGTCGCGAGGGGTATGTTTGATCCAGTCGTCGACCATGAAAGTGGTACTGATTTGTTAGTACTAATGTTATGGTTATGACTGGAGAGAAAGGAAGACGTACCCGACTTTCTCGAAATCACCATCATCGAAGACCAGGAGGTACTCGTTCTCGTCGCTCAGACCCTGGACGTTGTGGGCGACACCCTTGGGGAAGTACCAGATGTCTCCGGTCTCAAGCTTCTCGGTTGTCCACTTCCCGTTCTCGTCGACGGCGTTGAGGAGGAGGGAGCCTTCGTAGACGAAACCCCATTCAGCCTGGTTGAGTTAGATGATATCCGCTCAGGGACTGGCTGTACATACGACACGGTGCCAGTGGAGCTCACGGATGGCTCCCTTGGACAAGTGCTGCTGAGCACCAGAGATGTCACGGCTCTGAGGCAGGTCCTGAATGACTTGCTCGCGAACCCAACCACCGGGGAAGAGTCTGGTCTTGGAGTCGGAGAAACTCCACTTCAGATTGGGCACGATGCCATTGTCGGTAGACTGCGCACCGAGGTTGTCGGGGTTCTGCTTGTCGCGGTAGACATCGGTGCCACCTAGAATAGTCAGTACAGACAAGATCACTCGAGTTGAGAGACAAACCGAGAAGAGGAGCACCCTTGCCCTTGCCGTCAATGGGCTGACCGTCGTCAAAGCCTCCTGAGCGCTTGACTGGTGAAGGAGAGGCGAGGATGGCAGGGACTGCCGCGAGCAGCAAGAAGAGTTTGGAGTACATGGTGAGTCCCGAGTTACGGAAAGATGGACACAACTCTGAGAGATTGAGTGCTGACAGCAAGGTTCAATGGCGGATGGTTGGTATATACGCAAGTGTACCTGGCAGAGTGCATGAAGAGTGGTGACTGCAAGTATGGCAACATCTGCAAATAAGGTGACGATTTTGTGATATGCAAACCCCGAAAATTGATCGACATGGAGAGAGTGCGAGGGTTGGATTCATTGTCCAGGAACAGGAAGGCGGCAAAGTGAGGTCATGACAAATGGCTGAAAAATGGGACGATCAGGCTGAGGGACGAGGGGTAGTCAGTGACACTAGAGTGGCTGAATAGTGGTGAGTGGTGGTGAACCCTTGCGTGAACTCCTGGATGTCATCATGAATGCCAAGCATGTCGTTATACAAGCCTTGCGCTCCATCCTGCCGATCACCACCCGGAGCTTAGCAAGGGCCTTGGCAGCGCGGATGGTGTGATTGTTCCATGCTTCTTGTAAATCTTTATTGAACTTTGTTTCGATCGTGGGGTGCTGGTTCCTGCGCCTGCAAAGCATTGACTGGCTGTGATCCCTGATCGCTCGCACGACATGCTTCTTCTTGACTAGCGTGGAGAGACAGCACGTAAGGCGTATGCTGTTAGCTTTAGGACCCCGATTAAATGCCGAAAGCCTCTTGCAGCCCAGTCGAGACCCGCGCGGCACTGTACAGGTCAGCGCGAGGGCTTGGGAGGCTTGTCCGCCCACCACTGCAACTAAGCCTGCATAAGCCCTTCCAACGAACCTCCAAGCGGCAGATGGTTCCTCAGTTCTGGATCTGGTGATTTCATGGCGCTTTCCGCGGTGACCATTGGGTTCAGCCCGTCGTCTTGACCTGTTGACAGTGTATTGTCCTTTCGATTGATCTGTCTCGCGATATTGCATGACCCCCATCCTACTGCAGTGTAGCTCGTATTCGTCATGGACCACGTCTTATGACCATCCTCATGAAGCCCAGTTGTGATCTTTTGCTAGTTCAGTCCTAGCCTGCGGAGCTCCTGTTGCCAGCCCTCATAGCGCTCCGTGCCGCCTCTGGTGAGCCTAGCCTCTGTCACGACATCGCAGGCTGATCAAAGCCCTGCTGATCGGATGTAGTTCGTCCCCGGAACTCATGCCCGTCCCAATGACTGGTCGTGTGGGGGATTGCGCGATCACGGCGTTCGCGGAGGTTCTGCACTATGCCCATCACATTTACTCGCAGGCAAGGTGATGGGTGCATGTTTTCCTATTCGGGAAGACCCGCGAGTCGATCAATATCTCGTGGGATACATCGAGAGGAGTCATCGCGGCATGGCAGAAACTATCGAGTTTGCGTGCTCTGCTACAGAGATGTCGACGGCGAAGCTCAGGAGAGGAAGTTCAAACTGGGGACAGGAAGATGAAAGGTTTATAAAGGGTCTCCTCCTCCGATAATCTGCTCAAATCTTCTCAGAGATCATCAGACTCGGGTCCATCCACTCCTTCATTCGATCTTTTCTATTCATTGTACAGCTCAGTCGCTCATTGGACTGCTTCAAGATGAAGACCACTTCTCTGATCCAGTTGATCTCCTCCGCCTCCCTCGGGCAGGCCCTCTCCATCTCCCTTCCTCCTCTGATCCCGCATATTCCCGGAGTCACCGAGGCCCTCAACAACATCGTCCCTCCCCTGCCCATCCTGCAGGTTCCCACTGCTGCCCTTGACAGCCCTCCCTTTGAGGCTTCCGATATCAAGCCCAAGAAGATCGGTTACTTCTGGACCGGTGCCGGCGACAAGCAGCACAAAGATTTTCTTGCCACCTACTCCCTGGACGACGACACCTTCGGCACCCTTCTCTGGGTTACTGATGTCCCCTCCAGTGGCAACGACCCCCATCATCTCGGCCCCTCCCTCGACGGAAAGACCTTGATTGGTGGTGGATTGCTTTCCCTGCTCAAGACCCAGGACACAGCCTTCTACTTCGACACATCGAACCCCTACCGCCCTAAGTTCCTCAAGAGTAACCGGGCCATCCTGTCCTCTATTGCTGATGAGATCCGTGCTAAGCCTGATGGCGGCTTCTACATCACCTACATGGGTTCAGCCGTTGGTACCAGCCCCGGCCGTCTCGTCGAGACCGACGCCGAGTTCAACATCATCCACGAATGGCCTGAGGATGTCGACGGTCTGCTCAACATTCTCGGAGAGCAGTTCTCCCCTCACGGTCTCTCCATCGACTGGGAGCGCAAGCTCATCCTGACTTCCGACTTTGTCGAGCCTATCTCCATCCTGAAGCCTAGCACTGGTATCCGCCGTGCTAACACTCTCCGTCTGTGGGATCTTGACACCAAGCACATCCTCAACACCATCACCATTCCCGAGGTAGGCTCTCTCTATCATCTCTCAATTAAACTTCACTAACAAGAACAGGGTGGCGGTATCCAAGACGTCAAGTTCATCCCCGGAAACCCCGAAGGCGCTGCCCTCGCAACAGCCGTCCACCTCGGCCAAGTCTGGATCATCTACCCCGAGCGCGAGGACGCCAACGGCAAGAAGGGCGTTACTGAGCTTCTATACGACCTCGGCCCTAAGGCCCGTGACACTGTCGCTATCTAGTACGTCCTCCTCACAACCCTTCCTTCTCAATGATCCATACTAACAACCCACCCCCCAGCACCGACATCACCCAAGACGGCAAATACATCTACCTCACCCTCACAACCGCAAACCACATCGCCGCCCTCGACATCTCCGACCTCAACAACGTCAAGCGTCTGGACGACCCCGAAGAGGACCAGCCCACTATCGGCCCCCACTACATTAAGGTCACCCCCGACCAGAAGCACATCGTCGTGACCGACTACTTCGTGCAGACCGGCGAGATTGGCCTTATCAACACACCGGCTGACTTCAACGCTCTCTACATCGACATTGAGGAAGATGGAAGCCTCAACTTCAACAGGAGCATTGACTTTACTCGCGAATTTGCCAACCGTGGTGGTGCGAAGCCGCATAGTGTTGTTGTGTTTGATCTGAGTGATCCTGAGAACCCGCTTTACTACTAGATTGGTGTCTGGGTGGTGAGTGGGATATCTGGTGAGGGTGGGGATGAGGTTGACTGATGGAATGGAATTAGTGGCTATATATAATTGGGAGAGGTGGTTTGCTTCTTGGACAGTCTCTTGTACTTACTTAATTCCCTCATTTTCCTAGAGGATAATATCGAGGCAGTCTAGCACATAATTAAGCAATGTTTGATTCGATACAGATTAGCTCCCTAGTTCTTTTCTTTGGTATCTAGAAAGTCGAAGTGTTCATAGTGCTTTCTTTGACCGACTGTATGCTGGTCTATGGTAATGTCGTCTATTCTATTCTATACATCTCATCACTCAAAATAACACACTAGGGTATATCAGACACAAAAGAACCGCTCTCATGAACCATATCAAACCATCAAACCATCACAACAAACCATATAAAACACCTAACTCCGCCACGAAGCCCGAATCTCCCGATAAATATCCACCCCCTCCGGCAACAGCCCATTCCCGGACCGATCATCCTCCGGCCACGCCTCCCTCTCCCTCTCCCCCTCTCCGTCCCCCCCTCTCACCCCAACACTAACCCTCGCCTTCTCCGGCTTGACAACGCCCTCCCCCATCCCCTCCAAAACCACCGTTCTACTCCCACCAGGACTAATCTCCGAAAGCCGAAACTTCTGGTTCTTTATCTGTGACTGCGACGTCCTCCCCACCCCGCTCCTTGTAATCGTGTATCCATCCCCATCTGAATTCTGCCCCGATGGCTCCTTGAATGCGCGCGGGAGGATAGTTGCAAAGATATACCGCAGCACGGGGAGGTTCGCGGCTATCACGGCAGCCTGCTGCTCGACCATGCTCCAGAGAAGCGGGCCGGAGAGGGTCGCTGTTGCGTCGGCGAAGTCGATGGACACTAGGCTTTGGACGCGGATGATGGAGACTACTGTTACACTTCAGAGTATGGATTAGTGTCTCGCCAAACCAACCTCACGACAAGGGGCTTGAAGAAATAAGATAGAGGGAAGGGAAAGACATAGGTATAGGGATAGGGATAGGGATAACATACAAAAGCCCCAACCCAAACGTCGCAACAAGAACCACCTTCCGTCCAATCGGCAACTGCAATTTCAGGACATAAGGCACCGGGAGAACCATAACCATTAAATCGGTCACGATATTGATGACCCCGATAGCGATATACGCGGCGATGCGATCGGCGCATTTCCCGCCGCCCGCGCGGAACGGGTTGTAGTTGTATTCGATTGGGTGGCAGAGGAGGAAGGATTCGAAGATCGTGCAGAGGCCCCAGCCCCAGACGATGATGAAGGTGATGTAGATGGCGATGCGGAGGGATTTCTTTGTTCCGAAGATGCGGTAGTAGAGGGCCATGAAGGAGGTTTTGACGAGGGCGCCGCCGAAGCCGTAGAGGCATTGGAGAGGGATTAGGGACTGGATAAGGATTGTCTTGTTAGGGAGGTTGGAGTGGATGGAGAGAGAGGAGGGGTGGTTACCTTGAGGGCATATTCGCGGGCTTCTTGGGTGACTTCATGCATGTGTAGACCGACGCCGCCTTTGATGACGGCTGAGATGGGTGTTAGTGTGGTGTCTAATATTCGAAGCGTTGAGCTTACTTGTGACAGCGAGGATCGTGGATGGAATGAAGATGAGCTGGTGGTTCTGTCAGTATTATTTCCGGAGTTGGCCCCTCGCTTGATGCTCTGAATACTCACAGTAGCTAGCATGATAAGATAATCATCTAGCCCAAGAGGAAGACTGCGGATGCGCCTCGCCAGAACCCTCAAGACAACCGTAACAAGGGCGAAAGCCTGTAGCACGAGGCCAACAATGACCACCGCCCGGCCAGCAGTGGTCCCCATACCATTCCCACCCATACCGAAGTCAATATTACTGCAGCAACACGCAAAGAGAAACAACCATGATGCAAAGGATTCAAATCTGCAGGAGAGTGATCGACGCGATGACAGTTGACTTATAAGAGCAACACATCGTCACAAAAACTCCGACTTGCCCTGCCACTGTCAAGGAAAACAGCCCCCACACGGGCCCTTCCTTAGACTCCCCCCCATGCCGCCGTTTCGATCCACCCTGCAGGTTTTCGTCAAGCTAGGGCCAGCCTACGGGCTGCACGTGGATAAGGTCATGCAATAAGGTTGGCACTCGCAGCTCCAATCTTCTGCAGCACAAGACGGCCCCAATCTAGTGGCGCGCTACGAGCCGCTCGTCCGGTCTCCGACTGTAATCCCTTCCCGGATTCCTCTTTCTCCTGCTTGGCTTGGGGATCATGGCGTTAGGCTGACTCCAGAGTGACGGGTACGTCAGTTGGAATGAGGTCATTGAGTCATGGTGCCGACTCCGTCGACAGGTACCTTGAAGAAGGAGCTATAGCTATCGCGGGCGCTGCTGTGAGCTACCATATGGCGGCAGCTAAGGACGCCACCGCGATCTGAAGCCACGATGCCTTTAACCCCTGTCCACACTGATTGATGCAGTGGTCTGATTTGTGAGGAAGGCCAATCTTCCAAGGAGCTTCGGCGTCCCCGAGCCCGAGGGTAAGGTTGAGCCACCTTTTGATCCTTCAATCCTCGATTCCGATCCGCTCTTCCTAGCTTTTATTTATTAACGATGTTCTAGGCAGTAATATGACGTCGCTCGTTAGAGGGACATGCACTTAGACTTTATTCCTACTAGCAAGCTTCATATAGAGTTCTTAACCTTAACTATAATTTTAGATAATATTAAGTTTCTTAAGCTTCTTCTGCTACTTCTAAGGCGTCTGGAACTTCTGCTGTTTGAGGGCTGTCGATAACCCACTCGTCAAGCCAAGGAAGCTATTCACGAGAAAATAAGAGAGAGGTACCTATAGTTATAGCTACATCTAACAGAGCCACTAGACTTGCGACATCGACACCACATGGCTGCTAGAAGTTCTTTACAACGAAGACCGACAGATCTCAAAGCTCATTTAAATAAGACTTTTTGTAAGAACCGATGCAGACAAGCCCTTTACCCAACTGCACCAGGCGCCAGTAACCCCAAATCTTCACTCGTGCCCTAGGCCCCATCAGGGCGTTTGGGCTGGAGCAGTACAGATACCGCATTGCTGATAGCAGCACTGTGTAAATAGACAGTCTCCTTGCCCCCTTAACGGCGACTCGAGCGATTAGGTATCTCAAATCAACAACCTTAATAGCCGCAGCGGAAGCCGCGATCAGGAGTGCTGCGCTGACCCTCGCAACCAGGCTTATGAGAGGCATTATATCAAAGAGAAAAACCGAGTGACATTTATCTGACGCACATTAGTCACCTTAAGAATGTTTGTTACCCGTGTATGTATACTGTTGATCTAACTAGAGCTGGTGTCAAGTTTCAGCGGCGTCATACAGTCGAACCCGAGGAACCCGACGAGGGGCTAGACTATGTGCGTTTAGTTCTTACCAATGCAACGGTCAGGATATTGTCAATGACATGGGCATATTAGGACAGGTCGGAAAATTCCAGCACTCTTGCTGGTCATGAATTCCTGGATGGGGCTGGTGAGACAAGGTGCCGTCCGAGCCCTTGAGTAGGCGCACAAGCAGAATATGCTTTAGGATTCTCAGGTCGATATTGCCATTTAGTTATACTTTCTTTTTGTTCATTGCTCAAAGACGTTTTCGGACTCCTGCTTGAAAGAATCTGAAGAGCGGCGAGCGATCTGAAATCAATTCTAAGGCGGCCCAACGAAGCAAAGGAACAATTCAATCGACGAGTACAAAACAAGCAAGCTATTATTAGGATGTCTGGATAGTCGGGTATTTGCACACCCTGTGATGTTACAGTGCGGCTATCCCATAGAGGCTGAGCGGTATGTCTTTCAAGATCTACATACCGTCCGACTTAGGTCCACCCCTGTCCAGCGGTATTCTCTCTTTTAAACTACTCAAGTCTGTTCATGTTTACACAATATATTATCCATGAGCCTAAAGCCTATTTAATAGCCGTCAATGAACCAGCTGTCAATCGAATATTCAAACCCTACTCGTTCGTCTGTTTCTTCAGCTGAATTTGTGATTATCTATCATTTATTGCCAAGTTTAAGCCCCAAGTCACTTGGGCAATCCGAGGATAGTGAGATCACAAGTGATTGGTCTCCGCAAATCTAGGCACTATAGAAGTGAGCTAAATACGAGACAACACATCTGACACCAGTTCTAAGACATTGAGAGTCTGGAAGCAGTGGTAGGCTATTCGATTACCATTCAACCTCATCCTGATAAGCGCTCTGGAATGATTATCCTATGTAGTATCCGGTGAGGTTCAATCTCTCCTTTCCAAAATATAAATACAGCTACATCGCTCCGGTGGATTGCTGCTTCATCACTCAACAAACAAGCCTCGTTCCAACAACAAAATCAAAACCTCCAAGACAATCGAATCTTCTTCAAACCAGCAAAATGCTAGTCAAATCCATCTTTCTGACCGCCGGTCTCCTCGCCTCTCTCGGCCTCACCAGCCCCGTCCCTGAGGCCACCGTCGAAATCAACACCGCCGACACCGACAACACGACCTCCACCCTCACCGAACGCGCGACCGGAGTCTGGCTCAACGTCTACGGCGCCGGCTCCTGTGCCTCCGGCTGGCGACCCGAGCCCAAATCCGGCTGGGTCTGGGGCGGGCAGTGCAAGAACATTGACCCGTTCACGTACGGGGCGCGCGCCGGTGACAGCGCAGAAGGCTGGGACAGCCGGTGCACATTCAAGTTCTGGGAGCAGGCCGACTGCAAGGGGAAGGCGACTGTTCATCACGTTAGTGACTATCGTGACGGGGAGGGGTATAGGTGTATGGCGACGGCGAATAAGCGCGATGGAACGTTTTATTTGAATAATGGGGCGGCGAGTGTTTTGATGACTTGCTAGGGTGGGAGGTTGTTAGTCAGGATGCGCTTTGGAGGGGGTGGAATTGAGATTGTGCAATTCACGAAGATAGAGAGAGGAAGGGGAGTAGGAGACAGGGGAAGACAGGGCAGAGGCGGTGGTTGGGGGTACGCTACGTTATAATATAGAGAGATTTCATGCGTAGAACTGGCTAGCTAGTTGAATACGATCCCGCTCATTCTTCTCTCAGCTTGCATTTACGAGGCTTTGTACGGTCCTCCGTAAAGTTAGGTTTCTCACAAAACAAGGATAGTAAGTGGATTAAATCTACTCAGAGCCTTACGATATCAGTACAATCTGTCTCGAAATCGGTAACATGTATATGGGTGCTAGAGCGTCCGTCAAACAGACGACGGATTTATACCAGGAGCTTCTTACTCTTTTTTTTTTGGAAGAAGCCATGTAATTAGGCCGATGGTGCTGCCTCCTGGGCCAAAGGATTGTTACGGACGTATATAAAGCAAGTGGTCTTACTAGTCAAAAATGTGCGAGTCTTGATGGTACACTGCAAATCGTGTGGAGCCTGCCCTAGATCTCGAGCGCCCTCATACCGTCAGATAAAGGTGTACTATATCGCATGGCAGTTCTTTCCAGATTTCCCGCAAAGCGCTTGAAGGCATTAGTGTGCTCAGCAGACTTCCATTGCCACCTGGAATTCTCTAAGCATTTGAATGACAAGTTGAGATCGAGTAGAAAAGCATGTAAATGCCTATGCAAGTCACGCGAAAGATTTCCTCGGAGTGCTTCAGGTTCGATCAAGAGACTCGTAGCCTCGTAGAACCCGCGTGGATCGGTTAGGCTCTCATTCTGTTTCAAATCGATATCTGCATAGAAGATCTGGCTCCAGGAACATAAGATGTCATCTTTCACACTCTCCCCGACGCGCCGAGCCGCGTTCCGTTCCACTTTGCTGTGCTTTTCCACCTCGGTGAGAAACAGCGATGCGTCTGCGCATATCCAGGTCAGGTTACTGTGAACAAGATCATCCACCCCGATAGATTCCTTGAAATATCCCAGTTTCGATATACTCTCGCGAAGATGATTGACGATAGTCTTCCATTGATCCTCGTCGATCTTGGGTTTAGCGAGGCGTTTTTGCTTGTAGTTCGTCTCTATTATGCTTGCGTCAACCAATGTAACTCCCAGTACAAGACCACCAATAACTGGTCCAAGTTCAAGGAACTGCTTACGTTCTTTCGACAGGTTTCTGACAACTTTTGCGCAGTCTTGCCGTAGCTCCCATATCCAGCTTTCCTCAATTCCCGCCCCTAGACAATGCGTAAAGGCCTGCACAAACTCCACTAGGAGCAGTCGACGAAAGCAGCTGTACGTCCGATGATAATTCACAGCATAACTTGGGTGGAACGCGTTTATTCTTTTTGTCGACCCGCCCCTGAGCACGAATTCCAGCTCATCGTGAACCCTCCCAACTCCTCTGCTGCTCAACTCCCTGACGATCGCATTCCTGTTGTCAGCGGGTACCCTATAACAGGAGAGGACAACATCAGGCTTCTTAGCCTCCACCATTTCCTGAAAGACATTCTGTGCTAATAGGAGAGTATTGGCATCGCCCGTACCATCAGCACAGTACGGTAGCGTGTCAAATACGCTCACGTCATCGATGTCCATACGCCCCCCAGTCGCCGTCTGAATCAGGTCTCTGACCGAATCTGTCGTGGCACAATCTTTTAGATCTGCCACAAAGCCCTTGTCAAATGCCTGCTTGCTATATGGCTGCAAGAGGGCCACCAGGACTCCTCCTGTTGTCCCTGGCTTCGCGAGCTCCAGTCCGTGGTGGATCCTGGACCTTTCAAGTGGTCTCTCGCCACAGGTTGATGACTCTCCCCATTTCTTTAAAATATTAAGGTGGTCGCTAGATTCAGCATATAATGGAAGATGTAAATCCTTGATGATGGTCACAAGTCTGTGGTCAACTGGGATGCCGAGACACTCCATCTCAGTGGCGGAACTGCTTGGTGCGGCTAACTCGATGGGTTGGAGATTTGTACAGTGATTGTCTGGGCGGGCCGATGTGCCCACTCATCTGCGGATTGGGGATGACTTATATTATACGTTATTCAAGGCGCATTCGAGACTGACTGCAAGGCTTCGTGGCTGTGGCTTTGACCTTCTGTGCACAAAAAAGCCTTGCTGCGGTGTGTCCTATCCTTGCACACCGAGCCTACGGCCGACTGGCTAGAATTCGATGACCTCGCATGTGAACCAGCTACGAGTTCAGGGTAGTTTAGCTACATAGGATATTACGTGGCTCCAGAAGCGCTACCATCAGACCTCGCAATATCGACGAGTCACGAATGAGTCACAGTCACATTTTGGGCAATGGCTCTATCTTGGATATCGTCACTGAGCCTTGCAGCTAAAAGACTTCGGTCTTTTTCCTGCGGGTAGAGAAATTCAAAGTAGCACACACAAAGGGCATAAACGATCAGTAATTTGCTAGCTTTCGCATTTGCTAACTTGAATTTCTCTCAAGTTTATCCTTGTTTGCATTAGTACTCATTCTCCCATTCAAACCGTCTTCTGCCTAACCGGACAACAACCATCATGTATTTCAATGTCAGACCAGGTTCGAGACGCACTGTCTTGGGATCTCGAGCCTTCAACAAGGCTCTGGAGAGTGAGGCTCCGAGGGTGGGGTCCCGCGCTGGCCCGCCCCGTTCCACCCCCACCACCTGTCGTGGCATGCCACGTCGGGTAAACATGTGCATATAGGCTAACACAATAGGTTTGAGCGCATTTGAGCGCATTCCAATTTCTGGCTACCTGATTCTAGCCCGGCTCGGTGAATAATCCATTATTATAGGTTGCTTTGCTTTTGCCCGGAAAAATTCAATTCAATCGCATAACAAAGGTTTGTTTCCAGCCGACTTCTTTTGTGCGAGTTCTGACCAGTCTCAGCCTAACTTACTATCTATGTCTGTTACCACCGAAATCTGCGCAGTTCCTACCGGGCAGCGATGTTGGTAACTTACTCAAAAGCTCAGTTGTGTGAAAGGGCGCAGAAGTAACGTCTCCATCTTCCTGACCAAAGAAATGGTCATGCGCATCGTACCAGAGACAGGGCAATGGAGGTTTAAGAAGACCATATTTTCTTGGTTGACAAACTGCCACAGCCAAATCTACTACTAGAATTTCACTACGCTGAGTTTAAAATCATGTATGGCCGAGCGCGCATCGTAGTATAAACTGAGGGACAGTGACACTGACGATCATACAGAAATTTGGGCAGCAGGCCACCCTTGAAACTCAACACAGGTTCCCTGCCTAAACAGCTAACACAATGATAGGTGAGTTGGCTTCCTGCGTCTTTGATGTAATATGGATGACAGGCCTATTCCGACTCTGCTTGTAGCTGGCGTAAGAATGACTGGAAAATTCCCCAACCTGTTTATACAGAATCCAAATCGCGTCCTGTCCATAACAGCTGTGCTGAGCGCCTATCTAGTCTAGTACCTTGCACAATCTTCCCCTCAGCCACCAGCACGGTCACACGCTATACAGAGCCCTAAAGGCTGATCAGTACCATCCCCATCCAGCTGCTCAATACTTTTTACCGCCATACAAATCTCGAGTATGTCCATGCCTGAATCAAAGCTCGCAAAGTCTTCACGACTGTACTCTGTATCATGTGGAGAGTTCCCCGGTCATACATCCCGTGTCGTACTCCAACAGCAACAGGATAATTCCCTGCGCACCAGCCGAGAACACCGACATCGTATTGAACTTAGACCCATCGGTCCACTTATTAAGGGGATATAGCCCGGTGACGCCAAGAGTATCGTGGAAGGTCACCATGGCATCGAGTAGGAGCACTGTGGGGGGTCCTGATTGGATGCTAAGAAGGTCCAGGAGTCTGACGCAGGAAAATGCATGTAAAAAGGCGATTTAACTTGACGACGAGACGCCGTGGATGAAATCAATTAACCATGATACATCATGATCGCGCGGCAATCTAGGCAGTTGGGCGAGATCGACGGGCACGGGGAGCGGTTCTCGGAAGAACCCCACGGTCTGTAGATCATCGGTATCGGGGCTGAAGTATGGAGCGTGGAGAACGACTGTCGAACCTAACTCATCCCCCCAGGTTTGATTTAGAGCTATAGCCAAAATGTAATGTATGGTCCACCCCGAGATGCCTGGAAGATACCGAGGTCCCCGCGCCCATACCAAGCTGTACGGGTTCGGCCACAAATTTCTTCCAAATTGCAAAGAGCAGGGTCTAGATAACTAGCCATATGGTATTTGACTCCGATGTTACCGAGACTACGAGGTGTGTTGGCAGGGCAGCGGCTGGGCGCAGTATGCATGATATTGAGCTGTAAGCATGGTATGATTGGACGATGGTTACTAGGATCAGCTTCGAAGCGCGATGAAGGCGGCGTTTGGCCTCCTTGCCACGACAAGGCTTTTTCAGCCTCGCAACCCCTCTTACCAGCCGCAAGGTAATCCGAAGAGAAAACGCGTCCAGCAGCTTCAACTCGCAAATAATTGACAAAACCTGAAACTCCAAGGCATATGCGTCGTGATAATGGCCGCAAAGCATAGTATAACCCAAAGCGCGTTCCAGGCGGCGATGGACGAGTTCAAAACGCAACTCGACAATGACAAGCTTTACGCCGAGATCCTCTCTGTCAAATCGATCGACGAAGTCTACGATCTCACCGATAAGCTCCAAGCAGAACAAGGCAAAAAGGGTCAACTCAGACATCTTGCGAAGCTTGAACCGTACCTGAACCGTCTCCGAGAATACTCAGGTGTTATCGAGGTCTTTTTGCAGGTCCAGCCTGATATTATGGCGTTGATCTGGGGCCCGATTAAGCTGCTCTTGCAGTGGACCAGTGTTCTGACGCAGTCGTTTGATGCTATCGTGAGTGCTACTGCGGATATAGGGTTGCTGTTGCCCGAATTCCAGGAAGTTGCGGTTCTCTTCTCACAGAATACTCAACTTTATGACGTTCTGGTGCTGTTCTTCAAGGACATTCTCGACTTTTATCAGATCGGATTGAAGTTCTTTGCAATGCCCCGTACGTATAACCGTTTTTGGAGACTGTTTTAACGATCTTCCAAGCTAACTCTCAGATGTTGCGACACGACAGGATGGAAATATTTCTTCGAGTCACTATGGCCACGAAAGCGAGATCATATTAATCTAATCAAAACACACCTCGAAAGACACACACTACTCATGCGAAACGAAGTACGTCTGGAGCATATCAGGGAAGAACACGCGGCGCGACTAAAGGCTTTGGAACATTTCAAGAACGCGGAACGTTCTCATCGGTTGCAACATTACCATATTGTTAAGACAGACGTTAATCCCCAGGCTTACGATGACAAACTTTACCAGTACCACAGCCGCATCTGCAAAGGAACCGGGGTTTGGTTGCTACAGGACAATGTCTTCAAAGAATGGTTGAAAGGAGCAAAAGGAGCACCACGCGTGCTGTGGCTAGAAGGGATTCCCGGGGCTGGTCTGTACCCAGGTACTATTTCACCTTATATTGCTAACTGTGCTACAGGGAAATCATTCCTTGCAAGCACCGTAGTGGATAAAGCCCGGGCAATTAGCCTCACTGGTTTCGCGTTTTTGAGTTACAGCAGCAGCCCTTCAGCACTTAATGTTCTGCACTCTCTTATGTTCCAATTGGCCGGCCAGAACGAAGCCCTTCAAGACGTCATCTGCCATTCAGTTCACGAAAATACCAAGAGTGATATTGCTTTGGCGGCCGGTTTGCTCAAATCACTGCTGGATTGTGCTGGTGTTGTTTATCTTATCATTGATGGCATGGATGAAATAGACGCCAATGAGCGTCGCATTCTCCTGCATCATCTCCTTGTCCTGACCCGAGACTCTCCCGAGACGCGGTTATTCATTAGTAGCAGGAGGGAGGAGGATATCGCGGCAATGGTCAAGGGAGTTGCAGAAAGCATCCGAGTGAATGAACGGAACGAAGAATGTATTAAAGTATTCGCAGATGCCCAACTCCGGCAGCTGTTCGAACCTCGTCACTTTTCTCCAGGAGTCCAAGACGAAATCAAGCGTTTATTGTCGGGGCTGGCGTCCAAAGCGAGTGGTACAGGAATCCATGCACCTCCATACAGATTCTGAGCCTACTGACAGCAGTTTCTAGGAATGTTCCTATATGCTAAGGTGGTTTTAAATGGAATTGATCTGCTTGACGATCTTGCAGAGATCCATGCTTATCTGAGCGTGCTGCCAGAGGATTTGCATGACGCGTATGTAATATCCACACCAGACTCGGGTCTGAGCTAAGGATATATTATGCAGATATGCTCGAATAGTAGCACGAATTGATAAATTACGACCACCTCTACGCGATAAAGCGCGAACAATGCTTGGCTGGGTGGGCTGCTCACCGAGGCCTTTGACCATGCAGGAACTTGTGCATGCTTTGGCCATCCAGACAGGGAGCGTCGAACCCACCAGAATTACATCCGCGCCACCAAACCTGGGCAAGTTGTGCGGACCTATTGTCGAGGTAGTGGATGGTCATGTACAATTTGTTCATTTCACTGTCAAAGAGTAAGCTTCCCAGTAGTGAGAATCCGAAGATCGCTAACCTTCAAAGGTATCTCTTCAGTCCCTCAATAGTAGGACATATCGATCTGGCAGGCGCAACACTCGATCTGGTTAGCCGGTGCATTTACTTTCTCTGCCAAAGCCACTACGACGTCGCCAATTTGACTGAAGACAGCTATTTCACCAGTCTCGTGTTGAACGGGAGCTATAATCTGCATCACTTCGCTACCACCCAATGGTTCACACTCATCCAGATGTACTCGCGCTTGGTACAGGATGGCACTATATCGGATCAGGTCCTGAAGCTCCTGAGATTCCTGATGTCCGAACGTGAAAACCTGGAATATGCAGCGGAGCGGGAAATGCTTGTGGAACCGGCCGATCTACGGCCATTCCGACAAGAGGATTCTCATTCTGATGTCTATCAATTTCTTCTCAACTCCCTGCAATTCTATGAAAAGTGCTCGCGCAATGGGTACCATGTATCAAAAGGTATGACCCTCTATCTGGAGTCTGTGGTGCGAGGCCTGATCGAGTCAGATAAATCATGGTTAGACTTGGATCCCCTTACGGTTCAGAATGTGTCCATCAAAATATACGAGAAGTTACCTAGCATTATCTGCGCGGCCAACGGGCACGAAGCGCAGTGCTGCTGTGATGCCATCTACCAATGTTTTGGTAAGAGGCCATTCAAATGCGGCTTCTTGAATTGCCCATTCCAGCGCCACGGTTTCGAGACACTCGCCCAGCTTGTCAAACATGAAAAAGAGCATACTCGAGTGTGGAAATGCGATGTTTCCGGCTGTGAGTACGAAAAAACAGGCTTCATTTCCGAGCGGATGCGAGATCAGCACTTGCAGAAGGCTCACAGGGACAAAGCACCCGCAGATAGTGCTGCGCAGGGCAACTTGATAACAACCGGAGCGGGTGAAATACTACTTGACCTGGTTAGGAAAGATGAAATCGCGACAGCTGCTATATTGCTTGCGAACACCAAAGACCTGGGACTCACCGACGAACAAATACACACAGTTGGACAGGTCGGTTCTATTGCTATGGTGGAGCTGCTTCAAAAATATCTTGAAGCAGATCGTCTTTTTGATTCGCCTCTATGGATGGGAGCTATTGAGGGGAAAAATACTGATATTCTTAACTGGCTGTTAAGGACGCACGCTGTCTCCCAGAATATGAAAGCGTTTGAAAATGGGGCAACTGTCAAGAGCTTCATGACCAGCGCCTCCCCGGACATATACACATTGGCAAAGCAATATACTGAGTTGAGATTCAAGCGGGGCAACCTGAAGGCATTTTTGTTGTTTGGAGAAGGTCTCATAGCAGCTACTTCCAGGATACCGGAAAAGGATGACATTCTGATTTCGCTATGGGAGCTATCGAGATCGAGACCGGGATTAACACAGCCGAAATCATCTATAATTTCACAAGCTCTATCCAGTGTCGCGAGAACGACCTGCTCTATTCCTCTGGCGCGAGTCCTTCTCAGATATGGGGCCGACCTTGAACAGAAATCTAATAGTGTAGTTTCACCACTACAGTGGGCTGCGCGAAAGTCATCGGCCGAGAATGCCGAGTTAATAAAGTTCCTCCTTTTTGCCGGTGCGAATCCAGAAGTGGTCGCGCGTGGGACCAACAAGAAGGTGTCAGACGAAAAAGGTGCACGCGAATTATCCCGCTGGCTTGGAGTTTCTTGGAGTGAGTTAGTGGCACAGGCAGTGGAATATAGGAAGGGGCTTGATGCGTGATTCACGAAGACATGGAATGCTGTCTCGTTCTACGAGTATTTTGTCAGTAAAGCCCACATGACACCAAGTATGATTTTCGACAATGTCTATACTACTGTTTACATTTCAACTACCATTTGCTCAAGCTCTATCGGCTCAGGGCAGCATATGCTCTTTATTTGTCTGACGCCGAGAATCTGCTGCAGCTTCTAGAATTCAGTCAGTATAATTAGACTTAGATGGCAGCTCTCGAACTCCTTACCTCGCATCGCTGGCGGTCAAGATCCATTTGCGAGTCGGCAGCAGAGCTCAATGATTGATTTATCATTTGTTTCTTGTCTTCCTGCACCCAGCGAACATACTGCAATTGAGTTAGTTTGATCAAACTTGACCTAAGCGGTCACGACTTGTACGTACATCTTCAATAGAGTTTTCTGTGTGGTACCTAGTAACCGTCACATCGCACGATTGTCCAATCCGATGAATACGATCCACTGCTTGTGCTTCAATCATTGGGTTCCAATGGGGCTCGAGAAGGTGAATGTACCGCGCTGCGGTAAGGTCAACACTAATATCACCATGTCAGCTGCGGCATCGTTCATAGGCGACGGCGTGAGGGAACAGTTACCCTTCAGCGGCGCTTCCAATACTGGCAAGCATTACTGTGCAGCAATCATGTTGGTCAAATCTCTGGATCTCTGAGTAGCGGTTCTGGAGGCTGGATTGGCCGTCAATGCGCGTATACTGATAGCCGCTCCGTTGAAGAGCTTCGGCGACAAGGTCAAGCATCTTAGTCCATTGACTGAAGACAACACTATTCGGGTTAGTTGTGTTTGATAACAGGCCTGGATACTTGGGGAGGGTTGCTTCTTACCTCTTTCCGGGCTTCAATGTGCTGTCTCGTCCTCGGTGTTGCTCCTTCTCCAGGTTCCTCAATAGCGCTTGGACTTTTGCCGACTGGGCAGGCTGAAAGCCTTTCAGTCTGCTGCTCTCAGATCCTTCGAGACCTTTGGTAGGATTCTGAAAGCCGCCTGGCCCATCATCCCTGCGGCTGCTAGTTGATGATGTCCAGTGGCTGAATCCATGCTGCGCAGGTAGGCTCCGCGGTTTCTGGTCGCGCTGGTAAACTCGCCATGCGGCAACGGCTGAATCAGGAAGAAGCTGTTCCCCGTGGTTGCATATAAGTCTGAGAATGTTAATGATCGCCAACGTGTTCTGCTTCTGCTCCTCGATGCCAGCACCCTGAATCTGGCTTGCGGCCTTTGACGCCTTAGCCTTGAAAAACTCATACAAGTCTCTATCTTCCCCCGTGAGCTGCACAGTTTCACTCCTTTCCATCTTCCTCGGGAGTTCAACCGCTGACTTCACCATTGCTTTCGTACGGCGGAAGGATGTGGCCGCAACCAGATATTGCAGGATCTGAACGGTATCCTTCTGATTCGTCCCCATAGGCGCTTTAATCCAATGATCAAACCCGCGCTTATCTCCAAATATAGGCACCCGAAGGAAGCTAAGGAGAGAGCCATAATCGTCTAGCGAGTTTTGAATTGGTGTGCCGGTTAGACACCATCGAAAGTGTGATCTCATTGTTGCGGCAGCGTGGAAACACTTTGAAGAACGGTTCCGAATGCGATGGGCTAAACGTTTTTAGTCAATTTTAATAAAACATAAATAGAGTCTTGATTCGTTTATGTCGCATACTCACCTTCATCAAGCACGACGCGGTGCCAGTTGACGGTATGCAAGCCTCTTCCTGCGTTCACATCGCTTTGTAACGTCTCATACGTGGTGATGATAATATCATAACCCTGTGAGAGGACCTGCTGTGTCGCTTGTCGCTTGGGTCCGTGGTAAACCAGGTATCGCACTTGTCCCGGTTTGATATGCCTAGAGCCTTGTCAGGTTTTTCGTTGGATTTACCAATGGAGCACCTCGGTCACAGACCTATTGATTTGCGTCTCCCAACCGGGTATTGCTTTACAAGTTAGCTTCAGGCTTGTAATCGCAATCAGTGCTCAACTTACTGGTCTTGGGTGCGACTATGAGAGTCGCTCGGGGATAGTCCGCAGCAACCTGCCCTTTGTCTAGTCCGTCAAGTGATGAACAGACAAGTGCTAGGAGACTCAATGTCTTTCCTAAACCCATATCCTGCCTAGAATTAGCATGCGTCTGACAAAACAATCAAAGGGTCCACGCACATCGGCAAGAACCCCGCCGTATAGAGGGGCCGGTTCAGCCTCAATCCTGCCCGTAATAATGTGTCGGTACCTAGCAAAGTATTCACAGTCAAAACGCCGACCTCATATTGAAAGGATCGCTCCTCTTACCGGTACCCCTTGCTGTCGTCTTTCGTACGCCGCCACAACGAGGGAAATTTCAGATCGTCCAGGCTGCCAGATTCTCTTTCCAACATCATCGATAGAGCTACCAATTGATGTCTAATAGTATCCAAATCAGTACTAACTGGCGTGTAAGACAAAGATTACGTACTCCTTCAAAGGGGTTGCTAGCCTCGGGCTCGACGTGGCTTCCTGTGCGGTGCCAGCAGCTGTTCGGTTGGCAGAGTCGAAGATCCGCATGAACCTGCTCTTATCAGACCCTGACAACGAGTCCGGGCACTTGGAATGCCCTTTTTCGCTTTCGTCGGATAAATCTAAATCCTCCAGCCGCGGCATCACACCCCCAGGCCTCACAAGGTAATGCGGGTTGTAATAGGATATTTCTGAGGTATACTCCACTGTGGACGGGTGTTGCAGGAAGAGCTTCGCCTCTGAAAGGCAAGCACTAACGTGCTCCATGTCAGCGAGTAAGCCATAGACGACTATCCGTACTGTATGTTCATCTATAAGGCTGGATTCTGTTTTTACGCCTTTTTTGGGCTTGGCCTTGGGCTTGCAATTTCCGGCAAAGAGTGTCGCAACGAGCCTTACTGTATATTTTGCAAGAAGTGTCACCAGGCCCGGCTCGCAGACGATTCCAGCATACTTCTCCGTATCTGCAAACGACAGTTGGAGGACATTCCCAAACGGCTTGACTTGAACTCGGGCTGAATTGCTTCCGTTTTCTCCTTCAAAGCTTGAGGTTGCGGGTGCGATGATCTGGCTGCGTTAGCATGCATGGACCTAGAAAACCATGGGAGTACTGTACTTCTCCAAAGCAGGTATAGCCCTCGCCGTGTTCCGGATCACTGTCCTCTATTTCGTTCTCATCCGCGTGGTCTTCGGCGCTAGGATATTTTGACTTCTGCGCCTCATCGGAGCTGTTCCAGATGCTATCCGCACGCTGAACTTGCAGTTCGGGGATCTCGGCATCAAAAATCGTGCCCGTTGGCGTAGTGGCAAACGAATCTTCGGCTGGGGTGCTTGAGCCGTGTGCTGTCCCTGGGCTCATAGAAGGCACATTTGTCTCAAACTCAGACAATTGGCCTGCCCATGCCTGGCTCCAATCCTCTTGCTCTAACAGCACAGTTGGACTTACACAGCTGCCAATTGGAATACCTACTAGAGGTTAGGTACCGGTCAATACAAGTAAAAGATTGATCAAGGCTCACCGCTAGACGATATGAAATCCGCCTGCTGGTGCCAGTCAGGATACCAATCCAGTCCCGACTGATCGCTCTGGTAGCTCGCGGACATCATCGGTTCGCCGTAGGCAATCCCCATACAAGATGTATCGGTGATATCCATCTGGTCATAGCCTACCATAGACATATCCGCACTCACGTATAAACCAGGTGCCGAGACTGGTGTCCGAGGTACGCCCGGTTGATCTGAAGGACCCTGCACCACAATCATTGGCACTTCCTGCGAGCTTCCATAATTAGCGGAAGGCTCTTGAGCATGATCGTGAAGAACAGGTCCCGCAAACTGGTAACTATCTCCGCCCGCAAGAACAGGCCAGACACTCCAGACATCCTGACCGGCGTGCTTGCCGTCAAGGCACAAGCGCTTGCTTGCATCGCCATCCGCGAGATTATCTTCGAGCCCACCAGACGCTAAGCGCTTTGTGCCGTTCATTGATCTTGATCGAATAACACGTTTTTGATGGATTCATCGAAGAAAGAGCGCTGACGATTTGAAGAAAGAGCGCTGACGATCTGAAGAAATCGTGAGCAGCAGAAGTTGATCGCTGTACAGCCTTGTGAAACCCTGCTTCCATTCACCGCCACTTCGGCGAGGCTGACCCTTAGGCTGCCCTTGGCTTCAGCCTATCAGACCAAGTTGTCTTCGAATGCCTGTTGCTTCGACTTTGCTTCTTTCCGGGCTGTGTTTCTACTGCGCCACTTTCCGGCGGAGTTGGGGATCCAAGTAGGCAGGCCACGGTACATCCGAACTGCCTAGGTCTTTACAGTAAGAAGTGAACACACTTGACGTCTGATAGAAATTCCGAGGCGAACAGGTATATTAGGGTGACGAAAGTTTGTCATGCTAAGTGAACACTGTCATGGTCCAGGCTGCGTGAACCTCTGCTTGGCTATACAATAGACTTAGCACGTTATCCATATATAAATAAGGTAACAATAGACTTTGTTTCTTTATACTTTATACTTCTTCTTTATTTAAACTTAATCGGATTTATTTTATCACAGTAATCACCGCCCGATACTGCACATTTCATACAAGGCAGGTCACTGCAACATACATACTCCTACGCTTTTGCCATGATATATGTCCAGGTGTGTTTCCAGATGAAGTGCAAGGTTTATTCTAGTAGATATAGCATCCTTGATTGAATATAAGGCTAGTTAGTATGGTAAGCTTATATTAGATTAATTATTACCCATTGCCTAGGCAGTTATCACGCAGCAGTGTAACCATGCTTATTGTAGGGATTGGCCAGCTGACATCTTGCACCACTTGGGGAAGGTCTCTACGTTGGGCAGCTTAAGCACGAGACCAGGCCGCTGGCACCTCTGAAACTCTTTAAAACTTTACCCCACTATACATTAGCTATCACTTTCCAGCCGTCAATGCTGCATGACTTGAACCATCTAGACTATTTTAAATTCGATGTCTTCAAGCCCCGACCCTATAATCACCTGCGCTGAGAATATTGCTATATCGTCCCTGCTCCATAGTATTCCAGTGGCACCGTCGCGGAACAATCCTGAGTACCTACCCACTCATCAACGACTCTATATTCTACCTATCGACACAGAGCGCAAACTAGCTGGGACGCTAGCGTTTCTCGCCCACCGGAAGAACGAACCTAATCATATTCCTGCAGTATGCCTGGAAGAAGAGCCGGACTCGGAAACATTGAAGGTAATCTTGGCCGTGAACAAGGCCAGCAAAGAGGATGGCAATAATTCAATCCTGTGCATTATGCAAGGTTTTGAAAGCATCTTTGCAATTCTCGCAACAGTATCTACTAGTGAGTAGCAAGGACTTACTGTTACAAGACGCTGAACCAATCAGGGTCATCCCGCAAAACGAGCGTTGAGCCTGATATTCTAGCAAAGATAGTTTCTATGTGCTCGCCGCGCATCCTCGACCGGATGCGTTTACTGTCTTCAGGGAAAAAAGCAGCCAAACGGCCCTTTAAAGACACTCTTCCAGATGCTGTGATGGCTGTTCGGAGCATTACGCAGCAGAAGCTCGGACAAGCGGGTTTGGTGGACGCTGCTGGACAGTTTGCAATGAGAACAAAGGAGGTAGAAAAACTGATCACTTCCTGGTCTCAATACCAGGTCGACACACAATTGTTGAAGATTGTGGAAGGGGTTTACCGGCTACAGCAGATCGAAAAGCTTCCTAGTTTGATTCGTATGATACCTAATCGAGACATGGAACCATCATCAAGAGAAAGCTTGCTGAATATCATTAGCAAGGTTTCCAGATACTATGAGAGCGCTCGGTTCCTCTATCGCACTGCCAAAAAGTACCCCTTGGTCCGAAAAATGAGGGCAGTCTCTGCTGACCTTCCTGCGGCAGCGTATTCCGCATCGTTGCTCACTGGATACAAGCCAGATTTACGGTCTAAAATCAAGGATTTAGGCCCGCAAGTCAGTCAGCAAAAGCTTCTGACGGAAATCTCCGCAGGGTTGAACCTATCTCAACAGGAGGCCATCAAAAAGTATTCCCGCCAGGTTCTCCACACCCTGAAGGAAGGGAAAATCCACGCTGAGATTCAATTGATCTCCTACTGCGAACTGAGGCGGCCAAAAAGATATCCACGGATCATTTATTCCAGCAAGGATGCGTGCTTTCTCTGTAACATGTTTCTTCAGGAGTATCGGAAGATATACACCCCACGATCTCATGGACGACTTTACCCAGGTTGGAAGTTACCAAATTTGCCACAGCTTGCAGACCTGGAGCGACGGTTTTGCCAAACTATTGGGAATCACGTCAGTGAGGCCTGTGCTCGGATTTTCTTAAAAAAGCAGAAAAAGCTTCATCCATTTCCGAATGAAAGTACCTTGTTCACCCTCCCACTATCTATAACGACATTAAGAGACTCCACGGGGTCTGAGATTGTTGTGGCTACAGAGCCTAAGCAGGTCATGGGCGGGAATGGATCCATAGTCCCTATTCCCAGTGAAGGGGGAGTCAAGATCGACAACAGTGATATAAACACAGATAAATCAGCTGATGTGGGTAACGAGACGCCGTCGAATGATAGCACCGCATCCCAACACGACGCAGCTCTAGAAGAGCTAACATACTGCACTCTCGTTGAAACATTAAGGCACTCTGGACAACTTGCTCCAGAAGGAATATCTCCAGTCTTTAAAGCTGGCTCTCTGCATCCCTTAGAGATCCAAATCGAGCATGCCACAGGTTCGAGGAATATTCAATATCAGATTGAGTGGATTAGCGGCGAGGAAGTTAATAAAGTTCAGGAAAAAGGTTACATGCCTCTTGTGGTTGATGCGGAGCGCCTTGAGAGTATAGTCCACGTGCACGAGCAAAACATGCTATACCTCACCACCAAGGGTGCAGTTGTGAGAAT
Organism: Aspergillus karnatakaensis; assembly: GCF_047715665.1. Taxonomy (NCBI): domain Eukaryota; kingdom Fungi; phylum Ascomycota; class Eurotiomycetes; order Eurotiales; family Aspergillaceae; genus Aspergillus; species Aspergillus karnatakaensis. The sequence continues at coordinate 212,639 of NW_027395768.1, forward strand.
CAGCTGGATCAGTTGCGGCGAAGGCCTTTCTCGTGGCGGCTGAATATCAAAACCATTTCCTGCACTCAATGAACGCGTAGTTGCTCCAGACGGAGTTTCCTGCGCTAAGATGGTATTCTTCATCGTTTGGTTAAGTGGTGGCTTCGGTATCTTTTATACGTGGAGCAGTGCCGGCGTTCCAAGGGAAGATCAGGGCGCTTGTCGCTCTTGACTTGTGGTTTTCAGGCTGAACTGTCATGATGAGGCATGGTGTGAGTGTCTTTTTCAATGTGACGAGTCTGAAACAAATAGATGATCCGCAGGAAGGTGTCTCTAGACATCGTCGACTGAACCCAGGAGACAAGTGACAGCCGTAATACGCAACACATAGGTGATCGATGGCACATATACAGTCATCTATCTTCACAAATCCCATCTCGCTGCAGCGATCCACGATAGCGGTGATATCATAGTCTTTAGCTTTGTTTCAGATATATCCTCGAGCCCCGAAGATCAAGTTCTCCCTGGAAAGCTTAGATGTTCTTGCCTCGGCATCTTACGCTGGAGTGGGCGACGTAGAAAGATCTTCCGGCGGCCTGACCAACAGACCGAAAGGTTTGAGAGGGACAGATTCCACGCACATCCAAAAAACATTGTCGTGTTTTGTCGAAAGTGCTCTAATGTCAACCCATCTTGGATGCGATACGGTTGCCCCGGTATTCGAGCTTGTCCATGGTTAATACCTCAGACGCATATGTTGTGAATTTATGATGGTTTGTTGACAACGCATCAGGGCTCACGAAATCGTAAGCTCCTGGTCAAGGATATTTTATTTCTCGGTTCGTCCATAGACCGACGCTGGCCTTGGTTGTTGTGTTTGGAGCCCATCTGCGGTCAATGGGGTATGTCTCGCGATAGATCACCCTTCGGGCGTAACCCGGCCTTTTTTCATTCGCAATCATGTACTCATTCTTTCACTGGAGTGTCAATGCGGGGAGTTCCGGGTTGCCGGCTCAGGGGAGATGAAAGATAATTCGGTTGAGAAAGGCTTATTCCCGCGCCGCCCATATCTGCGTCCAATGTGTGCGTTTTGCTTTGTTTTTCGTATTTCGTATATCCGGACATTGACTGGAACGATGGTTAGGGCATCCCGCTCGCTTCGATCGTCCGTCGATCCACAGAAAAAGAAACCATCAATTCTCTGAGCAACAGTAAGGTGGTAGAGCCTGTTGGCTTTGCCGGCACGCAATGGCTACTGCCAGCAATGATGAATCCGTCTTGCTAGAAGCCCAGGTCGTTGTTTTTAACCCCGGTTGATCACCTTCAAAATGGGCAATATGAGCCATGGTACAGAAGGGTAGCCCCCGTTCAACCACCAGAATCAAACAACCAGGTTAGCAGCCCTATCACGTCACAATAGCATCAAGCTAAGGTTCTGAGACGAAGGTTAAGCGCGCACGCCGCACTGACGATATCTTCATTCACGGGCGCATCGAATCGATCGGGCATGGCGATCGTTAACTGGCCACGTATAAAATAGCTCAAGCATAGACCAGAATAGTAGGATAGCACATCCTCCATTGTGGAGTAGACCCTGTCGAATAATTGATCTGTTGGCAGGATGTAGTGTGATTGAAGCCAAGCTCAATAGTTAAGTATATAACTTTTGCCGTAGTCTGCCGCAGCATCCAGGTAACGCCCAACTTTCCAATTAATCCTCCAATCGCATCTGACTCGGTTGAAATAGATGAACAGAACCCGGTCGAGTCGAATAGTCGGGACAAAGGAAGCAGAACCCTGTTCAAGAGACGGAAGACGCGGGAAGGCGACCCGTAAAACTCGCGTGCTCCGCCAGCCGTCGAAATTGCACAAGCACAACTGCTGATGATCCTTGCTGCTTTCCGTCTGGTGGTCGCCGTCACTTGGAGGTTGGCTCTGTGATGAATGCCGGTCTTACGACGTTTTTCCTGAACTGGATGCTGCGGTTAACTCAATCATCCTCTTCGACCCATGCCTGTAATATAGAGCAGTCTCTGGGAGACAGCGCCGTACCTTCCATGTAGGCTCCAGCAGCGTGGTCCTAAGATCCAAAGAACTGGTTCAGGCGCGTTCATTTCGACATCCAAACACTTTGGTGGGCCTGTCGATCGCTCTCTTAGCGTCATCCAACCCAGCAAACTCCAAAGAGTCCAGGCTTCAAGGCACAATCAACGATCATTCCCCGACTGGTGTAGAGAGCACATATACTGTTTTTGAACAATGCTCTTGTCGGCCCTTGGGCACACCTGCGCCGCCGATAATTATCAATATGGTATTGTTTCTCGTCGACTCCACGAGAGAGTGATACGGACGACACGCCCAGCAACAAATTCACAAGACACCTGTTGACCGTCTGAGGCCTGAGAGCCGGCCGCCGCTGGAGAGGGAATAAAATCCGGGGATTCCCACCTCCTGACTCTTCGCCAGGATTTCCACCCCAGCCGAGGGCCGGGCGAAAATCACCCATCACTAGTTCGTCTTGTTGCGGGGTTGGCCCACGCTATTTGGCTAATTTTCGCCCCATTTCTGCTCAAAATGGAATTATCCCTGGCGTCGACCCGCCCTTGGGAACGTGCCTGGCAGCTTGCAAGTCCGTGCTGACTCCTGGCTTTCATAAAATCTTATCCTGCCCCAGAGTTGGGCTTGCGGACGCCGTTTTTTCTCGGCTTGCACCTCACGCAACCTTGTGCACCGTTTGTGTCTCTGTACTATGTATATACAGATGCTGCGACTCTAATGGTTCGATTGAGATGCCGCTCTAGTGTCCGTTGGTGACCCTCGCCAGCCCCTATCTCGCACCGGCTTGAGAATGTCGTCCAACGGCTCTTTCGCCACGTGCCCTGATCCATTCATCGCAGAGCTGTCAATTGGCGACAATGGCGGATGTGCGTGCGACCTCAACTTTTTGCTCAAACTTGTCCTGACCTGATAGTCCTCCCCGGCCGTTGGTGCACACCGTATACTGTCGACGACGAGACCCTGTCATGCTGCTTCCCATGCCCATTCACAGACTACAGATACCCAAATGGTACCTCTACCACCTCGATCTGTGACTCATGCTGAAAGAGTCAGGAACCGCCGCCGAAATCGTCCCTTGGATCGGCCTCGCCGTGCTCATCCTAATGGTCATCTCTGCACTAACCTACATCCTCCTCCCAACAAGCGAAACGCAACGGCACTACCTCACCTCCAGCCCCCTAGCTGGCTTCATCTTCATGTCCGTAGCCTTCATAATCCCGCTCGGCCCATCGGACCACTACTGCCACGACGCAATCACCCCAAACTACTGGCTCTCAGACACCACCTGCGCGGTCTCAGGCTCCTTCCTGCACTACGGCGTCTGGGTTCTTATCATCGGATGTCGGTCCTCTGTCACTCCACAAGACGCATTTCAGTCCCCCCCGCTAACACAAAGAAACAGGCTTCTTCCGCTCCCTCTCCCTCTACCTGCAACTCCACTGGGACGTCGAACCAGCCACGCGCTTCCGCACAATCGCCCTACTCACTATCTTCGGCGGCTCCCTCGCCCTCCTAGCCCTCATGCTCGGCGTCTCCGGCGTCTCCTACCAAGTCGGCAGCATGTGCTACATCAGCTACGCCAACAGCATACCCTCCTTCTGGGGCCCGCTAATCGGGGTCGCGTTCATCTCATTCCTAATCCAGATATTCATCATGGGGTACTGTATCCGCGGGGTTATCACCAGGGGAGGGACGGCGAGGTTTTCGATTTTGATCTTTAAGCGACATGGTAGAGAAAGTAGCCAGGATACGCAAGGAGACCTGCCACGGCCTTCCGTGCCGGTTCGGCATACATCAACGAAAATCTGGCGGATCATGCAGCTCCAGTGGCGGGCGATCGCGATCGCATGCCTTATCTTGCTATATGTGGTGTACGTCGCACAGGCGGTTTTACGATGGGGTGCGCCGAGCCAGTACTCCGACGAAGAGCTCTCCCCCTGGGTTACGTGCCTGATCAACAAGAAGGGTGATAAAGAGGCTTGTGGGCATGAAGCGAGCCGGATCGGGCCGAACCAGGCGACTGCTGTTTCGGCTCTTGCGCTGTTAGCTGTATGTGCCACCTCTCTCTCGGTTTCTCTTTGTCGGGATTGTTTAGAATACTAACAAATGATATCCAGTCCGGCGGCTTCTGGGGCATGATCTGCACAGTGCGGCGCTCCATGGTGATTGCATGGTACGACTGGTTACTAGACCGGAAAGACGATATTGTCGATTGTCTCTTCTATCGGGATGAAGACAGCAGGCGTGAGCGATCAAGTGATCTAGAGCGTGTGTCCAGCGACGCGTACTCGCTGTCAGCTATCACTACGCCAACGACGCTAGAGGATGTCGATAAGCTATATGGGACGAGAAAGTACCATGTTCCGAAGAATAGTTTCTCGGTGCCGGCGCGGAATCGCGATCGAAGGGCCAGTACGATTGGAGGGAGCACGATCGCGCCTAGTACGATTGCGCCGAGTGTTTTAGGGGCGAGCACGATTGCACCGAGTACCATTACGCCGAGTATCTTTGCTGGGGCGGGGGGGACGGTCATGACGACGGTTACGGCGGCGGCTGGGGATGCGAAGGAGGTGAGATCGAGACCGTCTAGTACTTACTACGCTTGAAGGAGCGTATGAAGGCTGATGAGGGGTGTCAGCTCATGCCAGTACCCCGGCTGGGGCTCGGGGTGTGACGCCGCAGCACGCGCTGCTACGACGAAACGGACGAATCTATACTAATAAAACCCCAAACTCCAATACTAATGTTCATGTACATATTCATAACCAAAATAATATACACAATCCAATTGTTTTTAATTGCCGCAAATCACTTCGGAATCCTAAACGGATGCGCCTCAGTATTAAACACAAACTCATCCAACCCAACCACACTCTCGTCCCCAAAAATTAAAAACAGATACTTCAACGTCTCCGCCATCCAAAAACTCTCCATACTATCATCCCTCTCAACCTCCCCATTCTCATTAACACCCATGACATCCCTTAGCGCCGCATTCCCAAACTCCGTGCGCGTCTGCGCCTCAATCGCCGAATACATCTCCCACGCTGCATCCGCGTACTTCTCCTCCCCGGTAACCCGATACATATAGAACACCGACTCAATCGCTTCAGGACGGAGGATATACCGTTTATCACGGACAGCGAGGAAAATATGTTCCAGCCGCTCGTCCCACATACACTCATTCAGATTCGGGCAGGCCGTGAGAGAGAACATCTCCGGCATGATTCCCAGCGGAGAATTCTTGTAGATCCAGATACACCCGTCTGTGATCTTCCGTGCTGTCGAGAGGTAGCTTTCATTGCTGAAGAGCTTTCCCGCAAGGGCGTACATTCCGCCCGCAAAGCAGGAGAGGTGCTCGCTGCGCGTTTCAAGACCTACACTTGCTGTCGTTGCGTGCGCGACTCCGGAGACTAGGATATCTGCGTGGTCGGGGACCATCGGTCGGAAAAGAAGCGTTTCTGCGCCTGCGGCGAGAGCGCCCTCTGCGAGTCGCTTGTACTGCGGGGCGCGGCCGACGCCGGAGAGGAGCTGGTATGTTTTGGGCAGATACTCGTACGCGGAGTCGGCCATGCCGCCGAAGGTGAAAGTCGAGCCCTTTGTCAGATCTGGGGCTAGGGCGTCGATGCCGACGGGCCAGAGACCCGGAACGCGGGTTTGGGATTGTTGGGCGTCGAGGGTATCTGTGATGCGGGAGATGGCGTCGAAGTAGCGCATGTCGCCGGTGAGTTGGGAGAGGCGGGTGAGTTCAAGACTGGCGGAGGCGATTTCGGCGATGATGGCTTGTGACGCGGGGAATTGCTCTTCGCCGCCGGCGGCTTTGTGGGGGTTCCAGCGGGTGATGGGCATGCGAGTGGGTGTGTCGAAGCTGGCGTAGATCATGTCGCCGATTTGGATGGCTTTGTCGAGGAGACGGGTGTCTTTGCAGCCGGAGAGGTCGTAGGCCGAGAGGAAGCCGCCGAGATAGCGGATTGTGGTTTCGAAGAGGTTGATTGTGGGTTGGGAGGAGGAGTGTGGGGAGAAATCGACGTCGAGGAGGGCTTCAACGGCGCGCTCGAATTCTTCGTGTAGCCCCATTATGAGGAGGGTGTCGAGGTTGTCGACGAGGGTGGCGCCCCAGCCGCCGAAGGTGTTGCGCCAGCTGCCGGAGAGGGGGGTGAGTTCGTCGGCTTTCCAGGCGCGTTGTTCATAGGAGCGCCAGCCGCGAAGGAAGGTTTCTTTGATTGCATTTTGGCGCTGGGAGCGGATTTGGTCGGCTTCGGGGGTTCGAGGGGGAAAGGTGGTTTGGATTTTGGGCAGCGCGGCGGGCTGTTCGGTGGAGAGCGGGATGGGGTCGGAGACGGGGTATTTCACCGGGATGTCACGCCAGGAGAAGGCGGTTTCGGGGACTGTGAGATTGTAGGGGGGATTCGGTGGTGATAGAGGGCAGGTGTGTGTCGTGAAACCGCTGGATGTTGCTGGGGGATAGATGGAGGAGGATGGCGCGAGCGAGGAGGGTCGGTGAACGAGGACAAGCAGGAGGAGGAAAGCGGTTGTTATGGCGAGCAGGGAGGTCCAGCGTTTATTGAGTGTGATGGCCATGGTGAGGGGCCCTATTGCGGGTGGCGATGAGTGGTATAAACGGGTTGCATCGAACTGGTGAGGTTGAAGCAATTCTGCAGATATTCCAGGGAGACTGAAGAATGCAAGAAAAAGGGAGATTCAGCTAAGGCCAGCGCATGTGGCAGTGAGGAGGGTCTTTGCATGACTAGTGCTTCACTAAGCCCTTGGTTCGCGGGGTATTGGCTGAAAATGTAGTAAACTAGGCCGATTTGATCTGGAATGTAATTAATCCAAGACCCTGCGGGCCTTACGAGTGGCTCATTCATCCCTGGCCCACCGTCCCTGATCCAGAATCTCGGTGCCTGGTGCTGTGCTCGCGTGGCTGGAAATATCATCAATCAATTCAAGGCTGACAGAGTCAATGTACGCAGTAACTACTCTTTAAACTGATAATCACATCATTGCTACTTGAACCAATACCCATTCAACCCCTCCACCGTCCTCGCACCCACATTATGATGCCGGTTCTCCTCCCACACCTTCCCTCCCTCCCCGTACTGATTCGACAGATGGCCAAGGAAGAAATCGAGATTTTCCTTACACTGGGGAAACTCGTTCTTAAAGAAGTCAAATAGTTCCTGCACGGTCGCTTTCTTCGGCGCGTGCGTGATCTTCTCCCCGAATAGATCGAGATACTTCCTCGTATGCGCGAGATCTTCTTTCGCATTCAACTCCCATCCCTTCTCCATATGGCCGGGAATCAGTTTCTCTGGTTGCAGAGCGCTAATCAAGTCGAGGGTTTTTCTCCATGATTCCAACAACGCGGGGGTTTCGACTTCTTCGACCCTAAACAGCCATTAACCCCATGATTTTTCTCGTAGTATTGTGGGCAAGAGTGAAGGGATAACATACCAAACATGCGTACTCCTCCCATAAACCGCATCCCCAACAACCACCGTCCTCTCACTCGGCATCCAAAACAGCGTATGGTCCACACTATCCCCCTGCACAGGCCCCAACAGCACAACCGGACTCTCAGGATTGCCATTCAGCACAAAGAAACTAAACTCGAATGGCTCCGGTCTTCTTGGTGCAGCATGTACATTCTCAGCCCCAAAAACAGAGGGCCAATACTTGACTTTATCATCATATTCTCTGTTTATACCCGCAAGGACATACGGAGCCGCGTAGAACTTCGCGTCGGGGTACGCCTCGAAGATGGAATTCGCGGCGAAGAAGTGGTCCGGGTGGTGGTGGGTTACGAAGACGGCTTTTAAGGGTTTTGATGTGGTGTTTCTGATCCAGGCTGCGACGGCCTCTCCGTCGGGTTTGAGGAAGGGTGGGTCGATGAGGATTGCTTCGGAGGACCCCACTATGAGCGTTGTGATGCTGGAGAGGCCCTTTGGGGAGGAGGGTAGGTGGTATGTTTCGAGGGGCATGACGTAGTCTTGTTGCAATATAGAATACGGTCATGAACTCTTGAGGTCTGTGAAGTATTTTTGGTGTCAGTTATATATACCTGCCGTGCTCGTGAGCAACCCCGGGAAACCCCCGTTGATCGTTCGTCGGTTCGCGCGGGGTAAGCTGATCTTCAGATTGGAAAACCAATAACGATTCAAATCAGTCAAATAATGGAGATCCCGGGGAGTGGTTCGTGGATCCGAGTGCGAGCTGTAGACTTGGTTCGGATCCCCCGCGGTATAAAAGCCGCTGTTGCCACTGCAAGGGGTGCAAGTTATGAAGAACACCTATCCCCTCATTCTCGTGCTCGCTCACCAAAGTGCTTGCTAATCTGATACAAAATGTCTCAATATACTAAAGACCTCATTCCCGGTTCGCTCAAAGACAAAGTAATCGTCCTAACAGGTTCGTCTCCATGTCCACTTGATCGAACAGAATGCTAAAACTCGACAGGCGGCGCAAACGGCATCGGTGCAGCTTTCGTCGAGCATGCCATCTCACATGGCGCATTTGTGTGCTTCGGTGATCTCGCGACAGAGGCCGGCGAAGCGCTCGCAAAAAAAGTAGCCGGGAACTCTTCACCCCCACGGGCAGTCTTCGTGCGAACAGACGTAACGAGCTACGACTCCGTCCTCGCCCTCTTTGACAAGGCCTTGGAGACATACGGACGTATCGACCACGCTATCGCAGGCGCAGGAATCACCGAGCTCGGCAACGTCTTTGACCCGGCGCTGGATATGCAGAGTATCCGACAGGTAGGCCCGCCCTTCCCTTTCTTCCCCTGGACGTCGACCATCCCAAATATCAGAAAGAGAGAAAAAGCTAAATATGGGAGAACAGCCCCCAACAACAAAAGTCCTAGACGTGAACCTCCTCGGGTGCATCTACGTGTCAAGAATCGCATCCGTCTACCTCCGACAAAATCCCCCCTCCACTTCAACTCCTGACCGCTCCATCCTCCTCATCGCTTCGGTCGCAGCCTTCAAAGAATCGCCCGGGCTATTCATCTACCAAGCCGCCAAACATGGCGTGCTGGGCCTCATGCGCTCCCTACGTCTCTACTCACCCACCGCACACGGAATTAGGGTAAACTGTATCTGCCCATGGATGACGAAGACGGCGATGGTGAAGGGTGTCCAGGATTCGTGGTTTGAGGCGGGTTTGCCGGTGAATGAGCCGATTGATGTGGCGAAGGTTATGGGGAGGGTCATTGGGGATGGGGAACTAAATGGCACGAGTATGTATGTCGAGGGAGGGAGGGCCTGGGAGATCGAGGCAAATATCGATAGACTTGAGAGGCAGTGGCTGGGTGACGAGCCGAGTAGGAGTTTGGAGAAGGGGCAGGCGGTCTTGGGGAGTGGGATGGGGTGGACGAGTAAGTGAGGGTTATATACTCTGCTATATCACCATATATTACCAAAACATGGGTCAACTAGGCAGGGCCTGCTGCAAGTAAACACCTCTACTCTCCAGCTTCGTTTCCGAAATGTCGCCACCAGAGAAACCAGGTTTTATCAAGGTATCGCCCCTGGCTAACGTATGGCTTATCGCAACAGCGTCCCCCTTTTAATCATCCCGCGATGAGAAGGGAGAAGCTAAGCATCCTGCTTCGCTGTTACATAGCCAACCTCTATGTACCCCGACGCTCGAAAGCGCCAGCCCTCACGCCAAGGAACAATAACACGGTACCCTTCCTCCTCCGTTCCCACACCGTCAACATAGTCACCACTATCTAGCTCAAAGATGCGTACTGCGCCCCGGTTGGTAATGACGTCTACCACAATTGCAACTGTCCTCGGCGGGGGTAATAATCATGACGGCTCTGGGCGGAGCCGTCCAACTTATATGGTCGGATATATCAGGCTATATCTAATGAAAGTCAGCCTCCTATATCTAGGACAGAATAGCTAAGTAACGACGTACCTCTTTTCTGCAGGTCTCTAGGATTGCATCATGTCGAGTACTCTGTATGCGTATTGTCTTTATAGCGTGATCCATGATTGATGCCAGTTCACGAGCGGGGCTAGTGGAGATGTTATCTGGCTGCTGCTAGATTTGTTTCGCATAACCAACAACCATGTCTCGATGATGGGTTGACTAGATGTAACACGGAGCCAGCGCTAATTACCTACCAAGTAAATGAACCGACGAGGAAGTACCCCGGGAAGGAGAGACGCTTGCAAAGAGACACAGTGAGTATGGAAGAGGGGTATCGAGACAACTAATCCATCTACACGTGATTTCAAAACCTAAAGACATTAGTTGGACGCAATATAGTTCTAGGTAGATGCCCATCAAGCACCTCCTGGGGTAGTGGTGCGGAGTAGCCCCTCGAAAGCATCATGGGCCTGCACGCACAGTCCTCACAGGAAAGTCTATTCCAGTCTTTAGTAAGGCGCTGAAGGCGCCTACGACTAAAGACCAGCGCGCATCAATTCCGCGATCGACACGGAGAATCCCCAGCTCTCGCTCAAACCCCGCATTTCCTTAAATCAAGCTCTGAACGTGGGGGATTTCCGGTTTATCCTGGGGAGGATCATGCTGGGAAGTCGGTTGATTATTCCGGACTTTACGTCACGGTCACAGTACGTGAAATTACCCCTTTCGCCTTTGCCGATATACTGGATGTGTATCGGCCCGCTTGGGGGCTTCTACTGAGTATGGCTGGGCAGGACGTAGAGGTCTAATAAGTCAGTGCAGCAATAGGCCAACCATTACTACTGCTGCAGGTCTAAAAAAAAGCAAAGCATCATTGTCTCAGTTTATTCAGAAGTGAGCTCCGGTTATGCAAGATCCTGCCTGATAATATCCGCTGCCTTCTCTGCAACCGCAAAAACCGTGGCCTGGATATTTCCCCTCGGGACAAGCGGAAATACACTAGCATCAACAACACGCACATTCTTTGTCCCGTATACCTTGAGCCTACAATCAACAACACCCCCGTCCTCCCTCGGCATCATCGCGCAAGTGCCACTAACGTGATACATAGAAAGCACGAGCTCCTTACACAGTTTCTCTGCTTGTTCAACACTACTAATATCCTCAGGCGTATGCAGACGCTGCCCGTTCGGTTTGAGCAGCGCGGCCATCGGCTCAGTCTCAGGAATCTTCTCCATCCATTTGCTATGTCGCGCTTGGAGTTCAAGATCAGCCGGGTGGCGGAGGATGGCAGAGTCGATAGTCGGCGCGGCTGTTGGGTCGGCTGAGGAAATATGCACGGCGCCGCGGGAGAGGGGGTAGCTCAGCAGTGAGACAATACTAATAAAGAAACCAGGATGGCTCATGCTAAAGATATCTCTCGGGTTTGAACCCGCTCGCGGGAGGAGTTGGAAGGGAGCGAGGATATATTGGGCTGTTGGCTCGGAGGGGTCGCTGAGGAGGTCTTTCAGGATGCTGTATTGCTTTCGATAGGTGCGAGGTAGGCTCTGGTCCTGGAGCGATACATCGATCTTGTGCAGAAATTGCTCTCGCTCGTTCTCGGAAAAGTCGAGGCAGGGCATGAATGCAGAGACTAACCCGACCATGCCCAGCGGCCCTGACCCGTCCTTCTGGTATGCGGCCATTGCGGCGGCTGCTACGGCAGGATCGCGTGCCATGTCGCCGGAGGGAAGATCGTCTGCGACCTCGTATCCGAATGACACGATACCGTGGTCCTGCAGGTTTTCGCCCACTCCGGGGAGATTATGTAAAGGCTCGATACCATGTGAGCGAAGGAGATTACTGTTTCCGATGCCCGATAGCTCAAGGACCTGCGGCGACTGTGTGGCACCAGCTGCCAGGATGACCTCTCGGGCTGCAAATATGGTATGTCTCTCGCCATCTTTAACAAGCTCAACACCAGTCGCGGTCAAATCCCCTGCTGAGAGTTCGAAAACCATTTTTTCAACCAGGGCGCCCGTAACGACCCTTAGGTTCGGCCTCTGCAACACCACGGGAGTCAAATACGCAACACCAGCATGACTCCTCGTATGCGTCGACGGATCAACCAAACCCGGTGTAACAAACGGCCCAGTCCCCGCGCCATTAATCGGATCATCCTTTTGCGGCCACCCCAGCGCCTCGAAAGCTCGCGGCCAAGCACCATGATACGGCAGGTACTGCTCGCCAAACGATATTTGGACCGGACCATCGCTACCCTGGTCTTCCCTCTCCGAGTTCATACCCCCAAAGAACTGCCGGACCGAGTCCGACGGGGGATTCCCCGTGTGGAACTTCCGGATATACGGCGCGAAGTCGTCCCACCCCCAGCCTGGATTGCCGAGTGCTTCCCAGGCGTTCATCCCCACGCGCGAAGGGTAGACGACCATTCCGAGGTTTATTGCTGAAGATCCACCGAGAGTGCGGCCTTTGTTTGCGAGGAGTGTGCGGCCATTGAGTTGTTCCTGCACGGTTAGCTACAGCCACAACGGGCCGCGGCGCATATTGAGGCGTACCTGAGGGGTTGAGCGGAAATCCCAGTCAAAGTCTGGATCCTCGTACGTGGTCGTAGCTAAGCCGGGGATTTGAATGCGAGGGTCGTTCAAGCGGTTTGTTCCTGCTTCTAGTACCAGCACTCGTATGGTGGCATCTTCACTCAGCCGGTTGGCGACGACAAGGCCGGATGTTCCGCCTCCGACGATGATGAAGTCGAACTTTGCGTCTTGAAGGCCGGAGGCCGATTCGGTATCAATTGGCGACATTTTGGAGAAGTACGCTGTGGAAAAGGTGAGGAAGCTGTAGGTGCCTGGGTTGCGGCGGGGGGTATGGGTTTATCTCAGTCTGCCCCTCACACAGGGGAGCTCAGTCGGATCGCGGATGCTGCGTGCAAGTTCCAGCCCAGGCTACGACTGCATCTCCGGTCGCTTTCGGTATAGTACCAGCAGGGATCATGCATCGTGCCTTGGAGGCGTCGCGCCGTCGTTTGGCCTTCCTTTAGCGTTTACCTCTCATCGCTTTGTTATCGCTTACAGCAGCGTATCATGCTGTGGGCACTAGCTGTTAAGCTTTTTCTTCGATCGAGATATAGTCATCCCTTCGTCGTCTTATACCCAGTCCTACCTGCCGATGTTATGAGATTACCTTTCTGGACGTTCACGTCGTCAAGCTGGGAGATTACACGAGGCGCTAGCCCTGTAACTGCGGCACGTAGTGCGTCGCCAACACTCACAACACCGCGCGATAGGATACCACACAGTCGGGATACGGCCGCAAAGGTGCTGTGCCAGTGTGCCTACCGCGATGTCACACTAATATGCGCAACGATCAAGGGTTCGATCCTGCGGGATTCGTATGCACGCCCTCGACGCCCCTTTGTGGGACTCGAATCTCATCGCCTCGGTTGTCTGATCATTCTTTCCAGCGCTCTGTCCTGTCCGACTTCCTACTCCCCATCACCGACTTAGAAGACACCTTTACCTCTGCTGCCTCAGGCTCGAATATCATGCACTGAATGCCATGGGCAAGTACGGTTTGAGGTCTGCCGCTGGTCGCGAGCCTAGTTGTTGTGAGCCTCGCTCTGCAGGCACTATTCATCACGGCGGTAGTTCTTCGAGTGGTTTCGAGGAGAATACGCAAGATTGCACTGGGGCTAGATGACTACCTCATGTTGGCGGCCATTGTACGTGTTTCTCCCTGCGGCCTGCTCTGTACTTTGCTGATTGATTATCTAGTGGTTCGTCATTCCGTCGACGATGTTGGTGATTACAAGTACGCTTGTCGGCTCAATCTGAGATGCGGGACTGACAGAGTTGGGATTTTAGCGGTGACGCACGGGGGCGTCGGATTACATGTTACTGAGGTCCACCCCGACGATCTAGTATACACCATCAAGGTATGGTAATCTCTGATGCCCTGTGTAGAAGGGAGAGTACTAATGCCGCAGAACTAGATGATCATTCCCCTGCAATCCTTCTACGGCGTCGGCCTCGCACTTATAAAAAACATCCTTAATGGTACTTTACTACCGCCTCTTTGGAACCAAGAAGAGCATGCGAATCGCCATCTACACAACCCGGGGGATAGTCTGGGCTTGGGGATTCAGTATTGTCCTCGAGTCCTTCCTCCTATGCAAACCAATCGAATTCAACTACAACCCATTTCTCCCAGGAGGAGGCACCTGCGGCGACCGTAATGCTGCTTTCGTCGCAGCCGGTTTATTAAACATGGTGACCGATTTTATGGTCATGCTCCTCCCAATACCATACATCTGGAAGCTGCAGCTCCCGATGGGGCGCAAAGTTGGGCTCATTATAACATTCTCACTTGGACTATTGTATACCAACCTTATGTCTCCCTGGAGTGGGGTTGTAGCACATGCTGACACTGAACCCTCTACCCACAGTGTGAGCGCCATCAGCATAGTTCGCGTCTTCAGCATCATCAGTATTGACTTTGCCAACGCAACATTCACCCTTCCTATGCCTCTAATGTGGAGTATCGTCGAGGAGCAGCTCGCCGTCGTCGCCGCCAACCTTCCGATACTGCGCCATGTCTTCGCCACCATCCTCCCGCATTCTTGAATGGGGTCGTCCCGGCGGAAACCAAGTGGGCCGACGGATGATTACATTGATACCCCCGAAGGGCAGAAATTCAGCCTCACGCGCATGGATAAGGGCGTGAGTAAGAGCGTTGTCTCTTCCAAGGTGCGCCCTACGCGGGATGAATTGGAGACGAGGTGGAGTGATGAACGATCGGAGACGAGTTTGGTCCCAAATAGGGTGGAGACGAGTGGGATTCAGGTATCAAGAGAGTTCAGGGTTAGTTAATGACGGGGGGTCCAGCTAATTGAAGTTCTGCTGGCAAACTAGAACTTCCCCATGGAGTTTCGTAATTCGCTGCTTACAAGTAGCCCTAGAGATATGCACATGTGGATCCCATCACCTTTGGTGTGGTCCACTGGAAGTTGTATTTTGTGTAGTTCCAAGGCAGGGTTATCTCTTGCTTGCTTATTTTCGCGTTTTCTTCGGAAGGCCCGGGATGCAGGATCGTGGTTCTTGCGGTTGTATCTGATGGGCCAGAGGCGAGTGGAGGCAGGCTCGGAGGGGCTAAGGAGAGGGGTAAGAAATCAAGTATAGTGGTAGTTAAGCATGTTGCTACAGATATATCCCTATCTATCTTTATTTCAAAAGCGTGATATCTACACCCTAGTGTCAGCCATCCACCCAGTGGAGCAGGACAGTACTACCAATCCATAGCCTTAAACTTGGTACAGGCAGTTACCGGCACTCCATCACATTAACACCAGCACACACACAACCCCAGCCAACCCTAACAAACCTCCACTCCACTTAACTCTGTTGGACGCGCCCTGCCCTAGCCCCGCGACTCCATCTCTCTCCCCAAACCCTAGCGTTGCATTCCACTCGGGCAATCGTCCCCCCAGCAGCAACCCATCCGACCGCTCAGCGTCAATCGTACCCCTGAATGTCAACTCCGCCCGCCCAGAAATCCTACTACTCCCCCGCGTGATATAGGCAGTAAACGTCCCAGCAAACCGGACCACCGCTGCCTCTTCGTTAAACTCTCCAGAAACCGAAGGGAGCGTCATCAGATCGTCAGTAACCCAGTCATACACGAGGTCGCGGCTTCCCTCGATATCGTCCGGCAGGAGGAAGTTGGCGTTGTAAAGCATGTCCGTACTGGACGAGTCGCAGACGTCAGTGACGTTGAAGACGAACTCGTGCTCCCAATTTGAGCCGTTGGTGCTTGCGCGGCCGGAGAAGCCGTACGCAGGATTCGTGGTTCCTGGTGTAGACATGTTGAAAAGCCAGCGCGGGCCGGTGTCCCAGCTATATAGTTTATCATCTCCTGTTAGCGTGTAACTTGGTGCACGGCAGGGAAAGACCCTCGCTAAGACAGACATACCCTGTCTCCGAGTAGAATCGAAAAGCCTCGTCGGTTGTATAGTTGTCGGAACGGGGCACGCGCAGGTCAAACGGCTTAGGCCAGGCTCTGAGATCGAGGATAAACGGGTTTACGTGCGGCGCCGATCTCGGGGGCTGCATCTTGATGCCTGTCATGGCATTCATCTCGACTTCAAATGTCTTGTTCTCGAACTCATCGCAGATATATGCGGCGGCGGCGTTTTCGTAACTGTTCGGGGGGTCGTATACGGGGTGGACTGTTATTGTGACGGTGCCGTTATAGTACCTAGTGGATTTGTAGGTTAGTATATTTTATTCTTTCCTTGGTACCTATGATCAACTCACGATCCAATAGAGCTGTAGTAGTCATAGTTTAGCCCGGTGACGTTGGTCGGTCGTTCGGCAGCGCCCTCAGTGTAGCCGCCGACGCGGGCAACGCCCGGTTGGAAGAGGGCAGCCAAGGCCAACAGCAAAGGCCAGTGCATTTTGCGCGGCAGAATTGGAGAAAGTTCCAGTTCGAGCTCGAGAAGGGGAAAGCCGGGCGTTTTAAGGTGTGGCCGTGGGTCTTGCCAAGGCTAATACGAGGTCGAGTCATGAGAGGATAGAGCTAAGATATAAAGTCGATGCTCTATTGGAGGGGGATTTCTTGGGTTGAGGCTTTGTGCTTGGCGGGGTGCTACTTAGTTGCTTCTAAACTATCGTATTCTCTATTGTATTGTCAGCCTAATGATCGGTCAATCTGGCTTAACAGTCGACGATCTTTCTCCCAGTCTGTTGGCTTCTCCGAGCATAAACCTCACGCCCGGGCTGCAATACGGGTTGGCTCGCGTTCAGTGGCCAATGAGACTAGCCACCCGGCTCGGATTTGCGACTGCGACTGACTGCGACTGCGATATTCGCACCCGTATGGTGATCCTCAATCCACATACAGACCTTCGAAAGTACTGCGACCAGGAGACACAACTGCGAAGCAGGCCACAGAGGTCCCGAGTCACAATAAGAAAGGCTCAAATCCCATCTCCTTTCGTTCATTCACAACTTCCAAGTGTCTACGGGGCGCGTCCGGTATAAGACCAATCCTCTTGACTTCACACGTACCCAATATACCAACATTATCCTCACGATGGAACGTGGACACGGCGAGACCATGCCCAAACGCTTGCGCTATTTCACATGACCAGAAAAAGGTGGGCAGACCTCCTTCTCAGCTAGTGTCATCTGAAACTCACGAGATTTCGAACAGTGTCTTCCTACCGACCGCACATGGCCCCTGCAACAATGCGCTCACTGTGCCAGTACAATAATCCTTGCTCGCCGAGTATGACAGCGACTCAAGAAAGACAGTGGCATGAGAACCCCCAGCCCGGAGGCTCTCTATCGGCTCGTTCAAGTGCGAACCAAACTGCAGCTCGAGTGGGTGTGAATGGAGATCGATCAGTAACATGGGAGACGCCACCAAACAAGCAGGACGACCTCTTCTTCAATAAGCCAAGTGTGCAGTGTATTTCTCGGCATTACTGAAAGGCGAATGAGAAACCCTTGACGCCCAGATATCAATGCCGGGACCAGGTTCACGTAATGGCTTCTTAACAATCTTTACGAGGATCTCTAACCTTGACGGCAACGCTTTCTATCGCTAATATCTATCGACAGAAATGGCTGGTGGAGATTAACGCCACTTGACTGCTTACCCTCGGTGTGGGTATGATTGTGAAAGAAGGGCGAGGCAAATTGCCAACTCTGAAGCCCGTGCAACTTAATACAAGGACACGATCCGGTACGAGATTCAGGAACCCATAGCAATCAAGTCCCGGGCTGATAAAACCCATGGTCTTCCATTAGTTGACGCGCTGATGGCCTATCCCGAGGATCTAGCCTCATCATACGCAGCACAGAGTCCTTATCCTCTCGAGGAATCTCCTCGGTAGTGGTAAGTTGAAAAGGCCGCAGCGTCTCAGGGGGGCTATTTGCATAACCCAAGCAAGAACCGCTAACCGTTGTTGGTCCGCAATCTGTTCGTACGACTCTGGAAAGGGGCCGAAGCATCTATGGTGCTTAATAAGGATCTCGAGATCGTACTCTTCATGTTCCGGGGGAACATCCGGCTTGAAAATGTAAAATCCGGATCCGTATAGCAGGCTGATGAGCCGTTTTGCTTACGAAACCGTTAGTGTTCGGTCCAAGATGATCCGCTGCAGGATTGAAACTTGCCGTAGCACCAAAGGACCAAATATCTGTTGCAGTACACCATCTCATTTGCAGCTGAGCCTCAGGGCTTCTGAAAACAGGAGTGCCGATGGGGTCGCCGCGCTACGCGTGGACGGAGTCTGTCTGAACGGTGCTGCCGAAGTCGGCGAGCTGAACATCTCTGAAACCAGTATCAACGTGACTGTGGCTCACTAGGATGTTGCTGAGTTTGATATCTGTGACCGGTCAGTGTTAGCAAACCTTAGAAGCAGGAAGGTAGAGATTAGTATGTACATATCGCTCGTCATGCAAAACGGCAAGTGCTTCGAGCACCTTTCGCAAGACTAACGCCACCTCAGAATCAGCAAGTCGTTGTTTGTTTGATGCGCTGCGAACAACGTCATCAAGGTATTTCAAAATAAGTGTCGGAGGCGAATTAGCATCTTCGATGTGCTCAATGAGTGGGCGGATAGAGGAGAGTCCCGTCCGGCCTTTCAAAACCTGACCAAGGAGGAGGGCTGGCGGCATCGCAGAGAATATCAAGCATTTAATGGATGAAGAAGACGAAACGACGTCGAATGGATGGTTGCAGGGGTGGTGGTAGGATGACATATTACCCCTGATGCAAGCGAACAGTTTATCGCGCTCGCTAAATGATAAATCAAGAACCCCTACGAGTCCCCGGGCTGCCCCATCCCTTGCAGGGTAGGATCCATAATAATCAAGGCCTGGGGCCGTCTTACGAATTCGCCACACAGCTGGGCTGACCCCGGGTCACAGCGTCGAGCCCCTGGCGCTTGCAGGCGCATATGGGTCAGGCCGATTGGTGGCCTGGAGATCAAGTCGAGTTGCGTTCAAGGGCATCTACCCACTCGGAGCTACTGTCAGCCTATATATAGACCCGACCTGCTAGCCTGCCCATTCGGTTGAACATGCTCCTCCGCTACCCTCACCATGCAGCCGTCCCAACGTTACTCGCTGGACCTTCAATCCCCCTTCGCCGGACCGGCTGGCCTGTACTCACTCCCATCTCACCGGCATAACACAAAATAGACGTACTAAATTTGTGCGAAACCCCCTAGCTTCGTTTGCCTGCTTGTTCCCGCCTCGTACATCCCGCAACTCATCGACATCGCCAAGAGCCACCAAGCAGCACACTCTGCAATCTCCGGCTGGTATATTATTCTGCTCTCGATCAGCGCGACCGCACACCTCGCTGCTCGCTTAGATAGTATTCATAGCTTTTCAGTATGGCAGTGTGTCCGCCACGGTGAAATAAAAGGGCTTAAGGGTGTTTACGTCCTGGTCAGGTATATCCAGCTATTCGTGCGCTGGGTAGCTGCTATGATTCTGCTCGCATTCTACGTCGCGTTTTGTACGGGAGCTTCCTCTCGACAGGAGGGTTACGCCAGCACAGCTGCACCCTCCAACACCGCCATCCTCGCCATCGTTCTCTCCCACGCCGTCATCACCCTTCCATCTGCTCTCTACCACCTCCACAAGAACACCGACGAAGACGGCCCCTTTAACGACATCGTTATTTGCCTTCTCCAGGCATCCTTGCAAACCTTTCTCCAAATAACTGGCATTCTGACCTCGCTGATGGCATTTATCCCGCAAATCCATCTCATGCTCACACGGCCTCGCGATGGTCGTTCCTCTAACCAGGACAGCCCGAGTACAATCAGCCTTGGATTCCAAGCCATCGCTTTTACCCTCCTTGCTGTCTCGCAGGGATGGAGGACGAGGCCCCCGCACCGGAGGGCAGATCCAGAGAGCTGGTGGGTTAGGCTTTATTTTTCCGAGGCGGGCTTGCGGCTGGATGGGTGTCGCTCGCTGTGTCGCAGCTGGTTGTTTTAGGTGTTGCTCTCTGGCTTGGTAGTGACGCGGGTTATATTGCGCTGTATATGCTGTATCAAGATCGATAAGCCTGCTAGATCGCGTACCTTGGGACTCTCTAGGGCGAAAGCATGGCTTAAACACCTCGCTTATTGTTACTAATGTCCCAAAGTCTTCCACTATCATTACGGAGTATCAGGATTAGGTATGATCATGGCAGGAGCTAGTGTCAACTCCGGTTTGCCCAGCCTCTAACGGCGAGACGGAATGTGCTGGAGCACTGAAGTACTGGAGCGGAAGACTGCCCTATCCCTACCTACCAGGATGGATAAACATAGGCAAGCCTGGGATAGGCGAGCAGACCCGACTGTGGGCGCGGGGCGGGGTGGGCGTCCGGGCTCCTCTCCCTAATTCCCCGCGGGAGAATCCGTCCTCTGTACAATCCCCCGCGGCGATTCAGTTACTCCAATCTCCCATTATCATGCATATAACAGCATCTATCCCCTGCACATTGACTCAAATAAATCAACCCGCTCGCAAAATGTCCCCGCAAACCACCTACCACAACCCCATAATCCCCGGCTTCTCCCCCGACCCCTCCATCATCCTCGTCGACGGAATCTTCTACCTCACAACCTCCACCTTCCACATCTTCCCCGGCCTACCAATCTACGCCTCGCGCGACCTCAGAAAATGGACACACATAGCCAACGCAATATCCCGGCCTTCCCAAATCGACCTTTCTAGAGCAGCAATGAGCAAGATGCCCCTAGACACAGGCAAATCCATGGTCGGGGCCGGCGGGCTGTTCGCACCGACGATTCGATATAACAAGGGGCGGTTCTACATAATCTGCACGAACGCCATCGTCGGATCGGCAACAAAGAGTGGAGCAGGATCAGGAACAGGATCAGAATCTGAAACCGAGAATTTCTCACTCCAGAACTTTATAATCCACACCGACGACATCATAAACAGCCACTGGAGCGACCCAATCTTCATCGACAATTTCCACGGCATCGACCCAAGCCTGTTCTTCGATAATGACAATGGAAAAGTCTATTTCCAAGGCTGCTACAACATCAACCGCCTCACGCAACCCAGCTGCACAATTAAGCAATTCGAAATCGATATCACCACGGGCGCCCGCCTCTCCGAGGAAACGGAGATCTGGGACGGCCATGCAAGATACGATACTGAGGGTCCCCATATATATGAGGTTGATGGATGGTATTACCTCCTCGTTGCAGAGGGCGGGACGTTCGAGCATCACATGCTGTGTATTGCTAGATCCAAAGATATCTGGGGGCCGTATGAGGATTATGAAGCTAATCCAATATTATCTGCTGATGGGACGGGGGAGTATATACAGAATGCGGGGCATGGGGAGCTATTTCAGGATGGGGAAGGGGGTTGGTGGGCTGTTGGGTTGGGGGTTAGGGATGAGGGTTGGGGAACAGGAGATAAGCTTGGTACTGGAGAGTTTGTGTCAGTGCTTGGACGGGAGTCGTTTCTTGCGCGGGTTGAGTGGCCGAGGGGCGGTTGGCCGAGGGTTCAGGAGGGTGGGTTTAGGATGGAGTTTGAGAGTGATGTTGTAGGGGTGGGGGAGGGTGGTGAAGAGGATGGCTTCACGGCGCCAGCGAATGTGAGTGATGTGTATATCCGGTATCCGGATCTGGGAAAGTACACGATTCCTGAGGATGGGAGGGGTGCAATCTTATTGGTTCCTAGCACCACAGGGTTCTCTGAGACACAGGGGACCTGTACGTTTCTTGGCCGGCGGCAGCGCTCTCACACTACTGTTGCAATTGCAACTCTTGATATCCCGACCCTCTCGCGAGGAATATTTGCCGGGCTAGCGCTATACAAAGATAACCTCCGCCATGCATCCCTCTCATACAACCCCACCGACCGCAAGGCCTCACTGATTGTCAAAACTCTGGACGGCGAGAGATCAGCCAGCGACGCAATGCCTATCGATCAGGATGTCAAAAGCCTACAGTTCAAGATCGTCTCTCAGCCAACGGGATGGACCTTCTCCGTATCTCCAACCGGGGGGAACTCCTGGACGGAGCTAGGTCGCGTGTCGGCGGTTGAATTTTCAGCTCGGGAGATGACAGGCCCGATATTAGGTATTTTCGCGAGAGCTGCAGCAGAGGCAGAGACACGGCAAGACGCTGTGGTGTTTTCGAGCTTCAAGATCGAAATTTAGTACCGGTAGTCGTATAGCTTACCACTACATGTTTGTGGCATCAGACTGACGTTAGTGGATTGCAAAGCAGAGTAGAGCGTTGCGTGTCTTCACAGAAGCCCATCGCATACTCGGTGAGGTCACTCATTTTTCTAATCCCGCGTATGAAGTAGATCCAATAGAAAATGGCATTCGGCAGTCACTATCTCAGCAATCTGGGCAGGAAACCTAAACACGAACTTTTGATGCAACTACCATGACAGAGGACAGAAGAACATGGAGAAACTAGAAAGTGCAAAACCCTCGCTGACATCTAGGTTGTTATAGGGTTACAATAGCTGTAATCAACAAGCACCTCACAGGTCGGCTCGCCGCAGCACGTATCAACCATACAAGCACTTCCAGACGGACAGTCCGCGTTCGTGTTGCAGACATCCCCGCACTGACTGAAGGCGAAGCAGTAGGACTCACCGTCTGTGCCTAGGGCGCAGGGGCACCCGAAGGTTGATAGATCAGGGCATGGGTTGAACACGAGATTATTGCATGTTGTTCCTGCGCAGGTAGGCCCGGGGGGGGAGGAGGTGATTGTTTCGGTAACCGTGACTTCAACCGTGGATGTCTCTGGTGGGGCTGTAGAGGTTGTCTGCGGGATGCCAAGGCACGAGCACGCTGAGCCGTAGATCCCGGCGAAGGTGCAGGGGCCTGGGGAGAGGTAGGTTGGCACGGCGGTTGGGGAGATGGTGACCTGGCGGTGGAGGAGGCGTTTTACGGTGTCGCCGCCGCCGCCGGTGACTGTTATGGTTTCGGTGACGGTGTTGGTAATGGTCCTGTAGAGGTCGGTAAAATTTTGCCAACGAGATGCTGCGAGCGTGACTTACGTTGGTGTGGGTGTTACTATTACTGCCTGGTAGCTGGAACAGTCGGCGAGGCGGGACTCCCTGGGAGGGTTGTTCCCGTTGTTGATTCGGTTGATGCATGCATTGGTTCGACCAGTGGGACACTCTTTGGGTTCATCGGCGGAGCAAAGCCAGGCCAGATACAGGAGGGAAGCGAGAAGGAGCTGCATGGCGAATGTTGCGTATGTGTGAGATGTGATCAGGTTGTTGAGACGTGATAGCGGTTATGGCTCTTGCGCGGGGGTGAGTGAGCCTTTATACCTCTAGGTTAACTTCCCTCTCCGACGTGCTGGTCATGAGCCTGAAGACTCGGGCTATAGTCTTCTCAAGTGATACAAACTGCAGTTCGAGACCAATGCAGTGATAGTGTCATGCAAGTCAGATCTGCCTGAACTCTGAGCCGTCCACTGCTGAATGGCTATGGAGCCGAGGAATCCAGTTCAGTCTTTCTCGAGTGATACGAGCTGCATTTTGGGACCAATGCAGTGGGTATGTCATGCAGGTCAGATTCGGGGGCATATTGAGCTACCTCAGCATTCGGCAACTTGGGACAACTGCATTGGATGGTGCTGTCTCCTGGAGGATCTGTGTAACATGATGCCATCCCCGCAATATGACAATCAACAGGTCAGATGAGCTTGGAGATCGTCTTTACGCAAATCTTATCCCGATTCTCAGCCACAAACAGCCATTGTGATGGGATAATCGCCGATTTCCGATCACAGGGTCAATCGCGGAGGGTTTCAATGGAGCTCTTCAAGAGGAATATCGTATCGCTTCAACATACCTTGTTTGCATGTTCCCTATCATTCAAAGGAGCGCAATTAACCCTGGCACCATCGGAAGACCAGGAGTGTGGTCTGATCAATGCACAGAATTGTGTCAAGAAAAGCAATTTCTATCGACCAGTTTTAGAGCTATAGGCCTCAACCAGACTACATGGTAACCACCAACCGTCCCTTCAAATGAGGATCCATATACTTCTCCGGTAGGTTCGTTGCTTCTTCCAATGTCATAGTCGTAACATGCGAACGCACCCCTTTCTCTGCCACTAGCTTCATCATATCCGTCACCATTCGCTGATTGGCAACCAGACTGCCCTTCACGCTCAACTGCTTGAAGATCAAGTCAAACGCACTGAACTTGAATCCTTCCGTCGGGAGACCTAGCGGCACGCAGACACCCTTGGTCCGGAGGAGTTTCAAGCTCCACTCTGTTGCCTCCACACTATCAGTGCAGACCAGAACAGCTGCAAGTCCCCCATCACCTGCGAATCTCACAGTCTCATCAACCGCGTTGGGAGAGTTATAGTCAACTATCTTGCCAGGTCGTAGATGCTCAGGAAGTTCCGCCGCAAGCTGCCGTCCCTCAGGCCGATTATCAATAGCCACAGTAGGATGCCCAAGTCCCGCCAGGAACTGCAGCGCCAGAGCACCCAGTCCACCAATCCCAATAACACCAACAGGTAGACCAGGCTCGACATGCGTTTCATCAATCCCGCCCCAAACCGTCGCCTGTGCCAGCGTTAGCTCATAAACACCACAGTAGGGGTAAGGATACTGACACCAGCACACATCGACGGCGCCGCCTGCTCAAACTCCACCCCGTCAGGAATCAACACACTAGTCGCCGCATCTGCAACAACAAACTCCGCAAACCCGCCGTCGGCATTAATCCCCGCCATTTCCTTATTCTCGCAGAAGCGCGCATCAGGCTGGTCTGGCTGGTGGGGGTCTCGCGCAACCTTACAACCAATGCAAGCATTACAGGCGTGTCGGAAATTCAACATACCGACGCGCTGCCCCTTTTTCCAGCCGGCTTTTGCGGCTTGCGCGCCTACTTCGACGATTGTGCCGACTGGTTCGTGCGAGGGGGTTAGTGGGGTCGGGGAGTTGTAGACGCCTTCGTAGACTTGGTAGTCTGTGTGGCAGAAGCTGGCGGCGGCGGTTTTGAGGAGGAGGTCGGTTGGTTGGTAGCTTGGGATGGGGATTTCTTGGAGTTCGTAGTTTGTATTATACTGAAAGCGTGTGAGCGTTGTATCTACCTGCGTATAACAAGGCGCACCTTGACGAGCCGTAAGGCTTTCATAGTTTTTGGAGCCATGATCGGGGTGAATAGAGTGCTAAGGGTAGGACCTTGTGGGAATCTGAATCTAACAAGTTCCTCAATTCCAGAGCTGTGAATTTATGGGGATCGTGAGGGGATTCCCGGTTGCATGGCTATGACGTGGACGGCTCCAGTTTCTCCAAATTGGGGTATCTTTATTTCAAAGCAGCCAGCGCAGTCCCGGGTAATTCTTAGCGTCTCTTATTCCAGGCATGAGTTTCTCTGGAACCTACCCCGTGAATTTTAGCAAGCACTGGTGTCTGCCCTTTTTCTGGGGTCATGATTTCTTCGTGCCGATCGAGCGAGGGAGACTGGGACTCGTGGCTGTCGACCAAGCCCCGCGTCGCGAGCTGGAAAATATGATAATTTCATAGCCAGGTCACTGATATAAAGGCTGATATAAAGAGCGGTTTGCGACCTCGCTAGTAGGCATGCGAAGCTTGTGGCTCGAAGGGGGTAAATATCTTGCCATACGGGAAAGATATATATTACCCGACAGGCTCCCTTCCCCACCCACATTGAACGACGCATACAGCGGGCTATAAAAGCACATTTTAGAGCATTTTCTAGATGATTCTGAGAAACACACTGGGAGGATACAGAGAGATGAATGTCACAGATAATTCCATCAAAGGATGGCACAACCCATCCTGAGCGTGGATTATGTTGTGTGGTGTCTCTCGAACATGCATTAACGATCTATAGGGCTTCTTATCTGGCAGTTGTGGGGATGAGGAGCATTGAATTTGCCGGTAGCTGTATAAACAAGTAGTGTCTAGATAAACATTAGCAGACCGAAATCAGAGGGCAGAATGAGACGTGGACTCGCCGTATCCCCGAAGTGTCTGAGTATGTGAAGGCTACGGCGCCCTACAAGACCCGCGCTCCGACTCACATACACATCGAACCCTATCGCCGACAAGGATAGCTCCTCGGGCACCTGGAGTAGATATGCCGTTCACTCCAGAATTGCGCAACAGTCGCGGAAATTTCGTGACCCCGGTGACTCAGCGAGAGGACACCCGAGTGGTCCTGGGTTCCTTTCTCCTGAGCTCGTCATCTACAACGGTGATTGCGCCTAGCGGCTGTCCCCCATCCACCCTCGATCTGATTGACCAACAATTACGCCGATCCCCGCCATCATCTCGTGCTAGTGAGATTTCCTATAGCTTAATGCCCCTCGTACCTAATCTCCAAGCAGAATGGCGCAACCGTTGCCTTGTTATCGCCGAAAGCCGATGATTCGCGGCGATCGGTGTTCCACATGCATTACCCCAAGCCATGAGGGCACATCGCGACACAACGTCTATATAAAACCTGCCCTGTCCCTTCAATCCATCCGCTGCTTCAGAGCCACACCAATTGAGAGATCCCCAGGCAATAAATAACATGACTGTCCCCATCCCCACTAAGAACGGCCAGAACGGTCAGAATGGCCACTCCCACCCTCGCCAGCACTCCTCCGGCTCCCTCGAAAGCTTCAAACAAACCGTCCTAACCCCCGTAATCGGAAACGAATTCCCCAAAGACTCCATCAACATCGTCGACGACATCCTCAACGCCCCCAACGCCGACGAGCGCATCCGCGATCTCGCAATCCTGAGTATTACCCCTCCACCATCTACCACACCATATAGGAACGAGCTAACAACAACAGTCGCCGAACGCGGCGTCGTCTTCTTCCGCGCCCAAGACAACCTAACCAACGACCTGCAAAAACAACTAATCCTCAAACTCGGCTACCTCACTGGCCGGCCCAGTTCTCACGGGCTCCACATCCACCCCGTCGTCAACGACGCCCGCGAATTCGGCGACCCCGACCCCCAAATCTCAACAATCAGCTCCCTCGAACACAAAAAACTCTACAAAGGCGCCTACGGCAAACAAGCCGCCGTGTGGCACAGCGACATCAGCTTCGAAAAAGCCCCCTCTGACTTCTCCGCTCTGCGCTTGACACTCCTCCCCGAGACAGGCGGCGACACGCTCTGGGCGAGTGGGTATGAGCTATACGACCGGATTAGTAAGCCCTACAGGCAATTTCTGGAGACGCTGACGGCGACGCACTCGGGGGATGGGTTCCATCGGGCGGCGAAGGCGGGGGGGTTTAGTCTTTACGAGGAGGCGAGGGGGTCGCCCTTGAATGTGGGTGGGGAGTTGAGCAGTGAGCATCCGGTTGTGCGGACGAATCCGGTGACGGGGTGGAAGAGTATTTTTCCTGTTGGTGTGTATACCTTTGCCTTTTGCTGGTTGAGTGTTGGGGACGGATGTACTGATGATGAGGGTTTAGGCACATTCCCGAAAGTCGTGAATGGGTTGACGACGCGCGAGAGCGAGAACCTGCTGAAGTATTTCCATGATCTGATTACCTACGGGCATGACCTGCAGGTGCGGTTTAAGTGGGCGCAGCCTAATGATATTGGTATGTTATTTCTTTCACATTTGGTATACAGCTAGAAGCTGACTGCTGTAGCAATCTGGGACAACCGCAGTGTCTTCCACACCGCAACCTTCGACTACGATGGCATTGGCGAGCGCAGCGGCAACCGCGCCGTTGGGATCGGCGAGGCGCCGTACTTCGACCCAAGCAGTAAATCGCGAAGGGAGGATCTGGGGATTGAGGATCAGATTAACCCAGTGCATTGGTGATTGATATCTGCGAAAGACACGAATGTGCGAGCGATATAATGAGAAATGATAATTTACCTGGATAGCAAGTGATTGATAACTTATTCACTGCGTATCCCTACCTGACAATGTCCTGTCTGGCATAGGCAACGTCTACCCATTAGGTCCTGCAATGTGAAACAAGACGGTGTTAATACGAGCTTGTCAGCCTTTCACGTGCGGGGATAGCTAGAATCAAGAATCTGCAACTGTCAAACATGTTGCTGAAGGAGGGAGATTGGATAGAATGGTGCCGCCTTAGCTAAAATTCCAGTTAAGTGCTGGGCATCCATCTGATGCTGTACAAGTATCAGCATGGTCAATTAACATTTACCGACTCCACTGGGTTGCTCGTGTCCTCCAGCCACCGTCACCGGAGATACGGTGGCTCTAGGAGAGCACGGAATACTCTGTTTCGATACTAAAGGTCCTGGAGAGTGTGCTGGAATTGTTGGTCGTTTCATTATGTATGCTAGACTGCTGGTGGTTCCTGGCGCCATGCAGGTAATGCTCACAGCAGGGAGTCCTCAGCCATCAACTGCCGTGACAAGGAAAGATGAGGAAAAACCCGCTCAACGGACAAGATGGCTCAAAGGGGCGGACAGAGTTTCCGAGGAAATAGTATCGCTTAAGGCAGAAAGTGTACGAGGATGTCCATAACTAAACCATGAACGATACTGCTGGAAATAGTAATCTAATGTATCCCATGGTTAAGCGTGATCAAACGTGCCAGTGAACGGGAAGTGTCATAGGTAACCGGCCGAGAGCCGACAAGGAATGAAATATAAACACCCTACTCGATTAAACGCAGTTACGTTGTACCACCCATATTCATCCCGCCATACTCGACCCCCCTGCCAAAGATCCGGCCACAGCAGCCAAACCTAACAAACCCTAAATAAACCTCAAGTACCATCCATCCCCCATCCCCACCTGTCGCCAACTGCACCACCACAGGATACCATCTCTTCCACTGACATCGCAACTAGTATTTCCTCTGGCTATGCCCAGTCCCCGAAAGAGTAGGACCCAAGTACCCCGTCTTCTTCGCAGCGGACGATACGGCGGCCGTCGCAGCCCCCTGCGCGACCTTCTGGACTTTGGCGTCGGTAGCCCGCTTAACCGCCTGCTCACAGATCCAGCATTTGGCGGTGGCGGGGATCGTTCCGTTGACTTGGCTGGATGGAATATTTGTCAGAAATGTGTTTTTCTATTGTTTCAGTGGGAAGTTGAGGGTGGTGAGGTGGTGCAGGAAGAGGGGGGCGACGTACTGTACACACATGATTCCTGATTAAGGGGAGCTGGTAATGGTAGGGGTTTGATTGGTGAAGTGATCTTGGATAGATTGGATGTTCCTGATAGAAAGGTGAGAATGGATGCGGGTGTAAGGAGCAGGGGCGTAGAAGAAGGGATGCTCTGCGATTTATATCTACGAAGCTGGGTGGCATATATTGATAGCCTCATCGTGTTAGTTCGTGCCCGGCAGCCCAGGCAGATTAATGATTCCATGGGAGAGCGTGGCTGCGAATCAGCAACTGAGTTTCAAGACGCTGTGTGATAGGATACACAGCCTCGTGGGCCTGGTCATGTAGGAGCTCCTGATAGGTCTAGGGCCGATGGGTCCGAGATGTATAACATTTTCAGCTGCAGGTCTGCAGTGGCTGACGGGGTTTCGAAGATAGCAGGTCTTGGTCATTTGAGACACAATCTCCACGCCATTAAGAAACTGGGAGGCGTGGAGGAGATAAGGTTGGGTTGACCATGAGGCTGAGTCGGTCTTTTTTATTGATGATAACCTATCGAGCCTTGCTACAAAGAGTATGGTCCCTGTTAGTGAGATTTCAGAGCGTCGCTGGTCCTGCCAGGTGTCGAGCATAGTTAACCTTCTCAAGTGCCTTCCAGTGATCAGCCGTAGCCTTGTAGCCTCGCATCACGCCCGTTTTAGACAAGTCCATGCTGTCATTCTAGCCATGTTACAGGTTTTGGACTCGGCCCTGCTAGACATGGGTAGAGTGGTTGATCTTGGTGAAGCTGATCAGGCCCAGCAACCTAGGCGGACACTTATCAGTCTTCCTATATCTGCGAAACGGAACCATAATTCTTCTCGGGATGGAGTGTATATCTCATCCATTATACTTTAGACATCCTTCTCTAGATATTACAGAGATGTGGGGCTGAACAAAGAAGTTTAATTAGGCTAAAACTTAATATAGATCCGTAATCTAGATTTTCCTGAACTAGTTTATTTTCTCTCTTCTTATTCATTTCCAGATAATCGCCGCGCCTAGCTTGCGAAGCTACCGTCAGCGAAAGCAGTGATTCCTTTTTAGGGTATACTACCACGTCCACACCTGCATTACGTAGTATTGCCGCCCCCCCACCACCAGTCATGGCTTTACTAGGTCAAGTCTGGATAGCTCAGAATACGGCTATGCAATCGAAGTTTAAGCATGTGATTAATACCGGTATACCTAATCACCCAGCACCTAAAGGGGACATACCCACTGCTAGGTAACAGCCAGTCAACGAAGCGAGCTAACTACTGCACAGCCCCGAAGCCAAAGTCAAACCCTCAACCCAAACGACTCCCCCATATGCAACCCAAACGCATCCCCCGCCCAGAAATCCTCCACAAACAGCCCCAGCGCCCTCCCATCAACCGTCTCCGGCGTCCTCGGCGTCTCCACCCCATTGCCACCCCCATGTCCATGTCCATTCCCATTTCCACGACTCGCCTGCGGACTCGGAATCAAAAACCCCGGCGTCGGCGGATCCGTCAGCGCGCGATCAAGCGTATACGTTGTCTCCGGAATAAACGCCGACCCAGATCCAGACGCATGTCGACTCTTCTCCGCAAACGCAGAATGCGGCCCCGCCGCGGCAACAAGCATCTGGCTCTGACTATCACTAACATAATCCATAACCCGGTTGATCGTTGTTTCAAGAGCATCACGGTATTTCCGCACGGAGGGATGGCGCTCGGCCATGACGAAGAGCGCGGAGGAGCAGGCGCGCAGGTCGTTGGAGACGTGGATTGTCCACAGGCGAGGGGAGCGGAAGAGGCAGAGACTGTTTGTTCAAAGCGTGAGTATATCCAACCTAGATTTTATCGGGGTATTGCAAGGGTGAGGAAGATTGGAGGGAGGGAAATATACCAAATCGTTAACCCCGCCATGAACACCGTATTAATCAACAAAAATGAATACCAGGTTGAGTCGCGCTGCCGCAGGCGCTTGAAATACTGGCACATTTGGCCGGAGGCATAGAGGCATTCTCTTGCGAGTGGGTCGTCGGGTGGTAGGATGCCTAATATCGGATGGAGGAGTGTCCGTCGCGCACTGTGGATGTGCATATTGATGAAATCGTCCTCGTATGCTGACAACGCGGGCAGGTTCTTCTGGTACTCATCCAAAGATGCTAAAAGCGGCTGGACTTCAGGAAGGAGGGCCGGGAGGTCACGGTCTAGTCTGTAGACTCTCGCTCTCGTTCTGGCAGATATTCGTGACAGACCAATGCAGGTGATGCAACAGCGGATGTTCGGCCCGTTCCATTGCTCCAGTGGGCTTTTGGGATGTCGGAAT
This sequence comes from Aspergillus karnatakaensis, assembly GCF_047715665.1. Classification (NCBI taxonomy): domain Eukaryota; kingdom Fungi; phylum Ascomycota; class Eurotiomycetes; order Eurotiales; family Aspergillaceae; genus Aspergillus; species Aspergillus karnatakaensis. The sequence continues at coordinate 243,984 of NW_027395768.1, forward strand.
AGATCGTCTGGTGCGTCGGCTGTGAGGCTGTCGTCGATGTCAGCTGGCGGGTCTGCGTCGATTTCTTCGTCGGCGATGCTGAATGGTCGACCGAGCGACCATGCAACGGCTCGTTCGTTGAGGTATACGCTCCAGAATAATCTCCGTCGGCGCTGGGCATCGTACGGTCGTAGTCTCCGGTAAGACGCTTCGCGGTGGAGTCCAAAGTCCACGCAGATCCGCATCGCAAGACCCATCATGTACCAGACGCTGGAGCTCGCTGCGGATTGGAGGTTATACATAGCCAGAAGCATGAGTGCTTCGATGCTGGAGATGGAGAGTGATTCCTGGAGTGACGGCTGGAATTGCATCGCCGTGACGAAGTAGTTCCGTGGTGGGGTGGAGTCGTACATCTCTGTCATTTTGAGGATCGCGGCGCCGATAGCGTAGACCATGAAGATTTTGAACCTGGCGAACTGTTCTTCTGTGCTCGGGCCCGGTGGTTGGTGCCGGTTTGCGTGGAGGTCGTAGATCTCTGATCGACAGAGGAAGGGGAGGCGCATGTGCATGCTTTTGAAGTATGCGTCTAGGATTCTGGCCCCGATGATATCGTCTGGTACGCCTGCTGGGCCTGTTGTCTCGTTCTCGCTGGAAGGAGGGATGAATTCGTGTGTTTCGTTTGCGGGGATAGTATTCCAGACTGCACCAGGGACGATGCGGCCGATATTTTCGGCGATGGCTAGGCCAGACGAGGGGCCGAGATAGTTACCTTCTACTTTGTTGGCGTAGCCGTGGCCTTGGATGAGGAAGTGCATTACGGCGCCGTGGTTGTCAGGGTCTGTTGAGGTGGAGCTTACGGGTGTTGTTTGGGTTTCGGTTGCGGTTTGGGGGCGGGACTGGTCTGCATGTCTTGATTCATGGTCTGGATGGTTCGTCCGGTGTGGACTTTGGTGGTGATGTTGAAGTTGGCCTTGGCTATGCTCTCGTTCTCCAGACTCTGACCCATCACCACCCTCTGTTAAAGCGGCTAACTGAGCTTCCAACGTCTCAATCCTTTGTGCCAAAGCGCCCTTCGACATGCCATGATGCCACGAAGGTACACTATCACTCCGTACACAAGGTTGGTTCGCGAGTTCGCAGTTTGCGCAGACTGGCGCGCCAACGCATCGCTGCTTTCGTCGATGGCAGCGGCGACACGACTTAGGGATGCGCTTGCGGATCCGCGTTGCCTCCTCCATGGGTCTGGGGTGGTTAGCTGAGGGGCATTGGATGGTGAAAATTGGGTATGGACGTTGCTGGGTCGTCTCGAACGGATCTCCGAGGAGAGAAAGACGTCCTGTTCCCCGCAGTGTTATTGCCATTGGGGATGTCGCAATTCGTCAGATGGAAGGTGATTGGAGATCACGCCATACTATCGCGAGATGGGAAATGGACTGTCGGAGTTGGCTCGGCAGCTACGATAGCAATCATCTGGTCAAGATCCGAATGTCGATTTAAGCTCCATTATATATCTGTAGTTTCTGATGCTACCTAATCTGTCGATCTAATCTTCTGTCTTTCCTTGCACTTTCTAGGGCCCAACCACCCATGCCCTAACCTTCCATCTACAACGTGAACCTAAATCCAGGGGTATTAAAGATCACCCCTCCATCCCTCTGCTTCCTATTCGTCCTCCCCATCGTAAACGTCGTAATCCCGACCGAGATAACCGTGATACCCGCCGCGATAAAGCACGTCCACAGTCCGGGCCTGTATCGTATCAACATCAGCATCAGCACGAGTCCTAACTAAAGGAAAGGGAAACAAACCTATACTCCGGCGCATCCCTATCCCGAAACACCAAACCCCCAATAACACCCCCCACACCACCAGCCCCCACAATCAAGGCACTCCCAAACGCCCTCCTCCACTGCCCCGTGATATTATTCGTCTGGTACGTGATCGCAGCAGGGATATTCGCATTACAGGAGCCAGTCAGAATAAACGCGCCAAAATACCGCACGCCGTTCTGCTTCGCGTAGCCGAGAAGCGCGACACCGACGATTTGCAGGACGGCGTTGATGACGACGACGATACCGCGCGATTTATACTTGTCGCTGAAGTAACTTTCTGTTAGGCCGAGAACGGTGCCGAAGAGGAAGCACTAGTCATCCATGTCAGTAATTAAATATTTATGCAGATGGGGGTGTCTGGTACGCACGGGTGCAGTCAGTGTCTGAGCCTCCGCAACGTCAAAACCCAGCCCTTGCATGAGCACAATGGGCAGGAAATACGAAACCGCATATCTACCCCCAAATTATTAGCACCCACCCCATCCATATATCCTACCAGCGGGTAGGCACTCACATAACAATAGCAGTCATCAGAAAATTAACCGCAAGCAACCACCCCTGCCACTCCAGCGCATAGCCGAGATACTCCTTAAGGTTAAACGGCGTGAGATGCGCATCACCACGATCCTTCTCCACCCGATCAATCATGATATCAATCTCCTCATTCGTAAGGAACCATTTCGTGCGGCGCGCGTCTTCCGGAAAATCCACAATCAGAACGAACCCCATCAATCCCACGGCGACCGTGAGCACGCCTTCGATTATGAAGATCCAGCGCCAGCCAGCGTGGCCTTGGAGGCCATCCATTTGTTGTAGCTGGAATCTCATCAGTATATTTCACCGTGTAAGAGTTAGGGAACGGGAAGACACACGCCGTAAGCAAGGATCCCCCCAAACGAACTAATCGCACTCCCCAGGAGATAAAACAACCCGATCCGTTTTCCCGTCTCATGTCTGACATACCAACTACTAATCAGGAACACGGCGGCAGGGAATAGACCTGCTTCGAAGAGACCGAGGATCACACGTAGTGCGGCAAGATGCTGCCAGTCGTTGACGAGGCCCATTCCTACCATGACCAGGCCCCATGCGACGGTTATGAAGCCCATGAAGATGCGCGGGCCGATTTTGCGGGCGAGGACGGTCATGAGGGGTTGGAAGACGGTGTATGTGGGGAAGAAGACGGCGACGATGGTGGACTATGATGCAAAAGTGGGTTGTTAGTGAGGTTTGAGTGCGGCGGGAGGTAGGGTTGGATGCACGTAGTTTGTCCCAGTGAGGTCGATTTCGGCGCCCATTCCTGCCACAACACTAGTTATAGGCCGGTCAGCATAACGCAGTCCGGTAGACCGGATGTGACGACGCACGCATTTGCGAGATTAACCCGGTCAATCTGGCAGACCGTATACATAACAGCCACGACCACACAGAGTCGAATGTCGACCTTGCGTTTGATTGCTTTCACCCTCGCCTCGTCATACTGGAGAGCCGAGTCGGAGTTGTTCGACGATAGCCCCCTCTCAATATGCTTCAGGTCCGACTCGGACTTGATTTCGGTTTCGACGCCCATTGTGCGCTATTTCAAAATAGTGGTGTTAGGGGTAGAGCAGTGAGTGTGCACTTGGGTGGTAGAGACTATTCTCAAGTGACGAAAGGCTTTTATATAAACGCAAGATAACCTTGGCGCTGTCTCAGCCCTCTCGCATCCCTTCGCTTCCTTCAGGCTGGATCATCACCCCAGACCCCAGCTCTTCGGTTCGAGACATGCGGGGGAGGGGCTCTGTCATACTCTCTGACTAGCTAACACCCACAAGCTGGAGCTAACCTCACTCTAGCAAATAGAAGAGCTCCCTCAAGCTCCACAGAAGAAAGGTATGACAGGTAGCTGCCTTGGCGGGAGAAGGTTGGGGTGTTGATTGACTGGTGTCAGCCCTTGGGTGGCTAGATCCTTGCGGGGTAAGACCAGTCCTATGCTTATCTGACTGGCACTCGTTCTCGGGCAGGGGTAGCAGAAGCGAGAGGCTAATTGCGTTGGTCTTTCGGTCCGAGTGCTGTTGGAGTTTGTCGTCTCTGTATATTGTGCTGGGATTGAAGTGACCTGAGTTGAACCAGGTTATCAAGTCCAAGACGTTGCACCATCCCGGCATGTCCCGTAACTGAATTAGATCTGGTCGCAGGTTATGTGAGGAGAGGTAGAATAACCCCAGACACCCCGCGCCCGTCGCATAAAGTCCCCAACCCAAGGTCGGTGGAGATTAAGGACTCCACAACAAGACTTTACTTCTGTGCAAAACTGATAAACCAGAGCCGGCAATGCTTCAGTTCAACAGAAGGCAGGCTCTCTGGGCTATCAAGCCCAGACAGCAAAGGATGCCGTTACCGAGGAACTTCGGCCCGAGGAGCAGCCACGCGATCTTCTCACTGCGCCAGTTGACCAACACGACAATCTCGCTTTACAGAGAGGTTTCGACCCTCCGTTCTGCGGAGTTTTGGTTTGAAAGGTGCATGAAGCCCAAGTGGCCATTCTAGCCAGGTAAAACAGTCCATGCAGTATGTCAGCTTTCTAGCTCTATCTACACAAAGCAGGCGCCGACGCGGGAGAAGGAGACACTGAGTTAATCAAATTCGGCAAGAGTGACTAGATCAGGTATTGGGCCAGGGTAAATGACTATATTTAGCAAAAAGCGGCGTCTCAGGATTTAGGTCTAGGGTACTCCAGCCTCTACCAAAACAACATACAGCTGAGTCCCCTGATCCTCATCCTTGGTCGAGATATCGTGAGGAATAGATATTTTGACGTCTGTGCGGATCCCGTCAACCAGATCATGATGCCCAGGACATATCGCTCACTAACTCTTCAGATCACTATGCATTTCTCCCGCATTGGAGAAACCTGGTCAATGGATTTCCCTTTTGCCCCATTTGGCCAATGTGACAAATATATGTCGTGTCCGAGACAAGGTAAGACTGTTCGAAACTAAGCCTTGACATCGGATCTAGGTGCTGGTTTCTGTGCAGCGTGATTGGTAGTGGGTCCTTTATCCCAAGTTCCTAGACGCTCCCAAGTCGCGCGGCTCAACTATAGGTGCCCGGCTGAACGGAGAATTGCCGACAAACCTTCAGTTGTAAGTAACGTCGGGTGGCACTGTATGATAAGAAGTAGCGTCAAGACCGGAACATAAGTAGCCTCTGGTATCCATGACAAGATGTTGTCCGCTTGACGCTATAACTAGGCATACCGCGGGATTACAGGGGTTTTCGTCTACCCCAGATTCTACACTAGAATAGCCTTCAAGACTACAGGGCTGTCTTGGTTCTGAGCTCTATTCCTTTTCAACTGAACCTCGTACGTCAACGCGCGCAATGCAGATGTAGGTTTATTTTGCCGATTCATTACCCTAGCGGGACACTGTGAGTGTACTGGGCAGCTAAGTAAGGTACCCCATCCACCTAAGCATAACAAGCCCACCAAAGCACTCTACCCGACCTAGCCCGCCCACTCTTCCAGAAACGCCTTCATACCAGCAGCGGCAGTAAGAGCAGAGTATTCCTGCCAACTCTTGTTCTTGTGACTGTCGGCATAGTCACATACCCCCTTGATGACCAAAGCAGGGAAGACATTGCAGACGCCGGAAGCCTCCATCTCAAAGGCAAGAAGGCCATGCTGGTCGGCGATCCTGTCGCGATGGAGTCCCGATTTCATGACTGTGTCTCCTGACCCGACTGGGCCGATGTGCACTTCCGGGAGCGGAGCCTCGTGCTTGAGGGCAAATTCCAAGCGCTTGCGCTTGACGAGAAACTTCTTGTCACATTTGAGGCTGTCGCATGGGAGAGTCTGTGCTTTGGCGCATATTCGAACTGTCTCTCCTTCGTCACCATCGCACGAGTTGCATGCAGAGGGCTCGCGATGTTCGTGGCGATATTCAGGTTGAAAAAGCTCGTCTTGATCATAGCCGGGGTATTTGACAGGTTCAGGGGCAAGGCCGCTACACTGAACCCTAACATACTGAGATATTTTCGCGGCGAATGCTGTGCGCCCACGAGTGGACTTGAGCTTTGATAGTATGCTCTGAAACTCCCTTGGTGGCTGACGACGAACTTCATGGCCTGATCGAGTTTCAAAAGTCCCGGGGTACTGCCGACCAAGGTCATATTGTACGATATCATCACTAATGATAACGTCGCCTAGTATAAGCTCATTATGTCCATCGCCACGCGGTAGTCCACCGAAGATACCAACAACAAGAGCTAGTTTAATCCCTGGATAGCTTGACCGAGCGCATGAGGCTGCCTGGCATGCAGACCTCTTACCCATGCCAGCCATGTGCACAAGAACCACGTTATGGTCACCAATCCTGCCCAGAGTGTATGTATTTTCGTCTTTATCGGCCTTTCCATACATTGGCTGAGCCCAGGTCTCGGTGAATAGGTAGCTCACAGCGTTAGCCTCCTTTGGCAAGGCGCAGAACACCGCTACCGTGAAATGCTCACGGCTGGTTGGGCGTGAAATTGGACTCTTTTCTTGTTCAGCCGACATCATATATGTCGGCTGAGTTGGCTGACTTGGCTCCTAGCGCCCCCAGTCAAGCCGGTATACCTCGTATAGGTCTTGCAGCGGTGAGACTACCGTATCGAAAATGCACGTTCGCCGGGTCTGTTCCATCTTCCGCCGAAGAAACTGCAACTTAGCCCCCTGATCCTTATCCTGTCTCGACAAATCTTGAGATATAGTTGACCTGATTGCAATTCTTGGAGCCGTGGTGCGCGCAGACGGGGACCGCTCCCGTATTTGTGATTCATTTGTATCAATCGTTGTACGGGTTCTCGCAGGCTCTATGACAAGGTGCTGTCAGAAGCACTTCCCGCAGGATACAAGAATGTTAGCAGTAGAACATACAAATTCTGGTTTGATTGCGACCATTCTTCTTGTTACTATCGGAAGCTCCTGGATTTAATCTGTTTCCGACTTGAGGCCTCATGCCTTCATGATTTGGGAAAGCCGATTTCCAAGAAGGCGACCCATCCTCTTTCGGAGAATGAGGGTCTTGTATAGCCTCCCCGACGTCGTAGTAGTACTCCTCTTCTACAGTATCATCTGTATGTCTGGATCGTCCCGTATCATCCATGGAACGCAGTTCGCGCGCAGTGCCTGCGATGTGTTTCTTGGCATACCCAGCGCGAGCCCAGCGACTCACGGTATTATCACTATCCTCAACCTCAATATCGGATGCGAGAGAACGATGCCAGGCTCGAGGTCGGTACTTATGGGCAGATATGGTAGGAGGTCGAATTAGCCTTTTATCTGAGAGATCATCGGATACTGATCTGGCCTCATCAGATGTGCGACGAAACACTCGTGACGGCGATCGTACATATCGACTCTTATGACGCTGGATATTATGTCGAAGGTGATCCAGTTGGTCCCTTAGTTCACTAACTCCTGGCGGATAACTTGGTGAGAATCGATCGTCTGGGTATGGCGATCGATCCGAGTCGGGTTTGGGGTCCGGATGACCGGTAAGGCTAAGATCGATCGCACCTAACTGTTAGCTTGCTCACCACCCATTGTATGCTGGCTCACAGTAAAAAACGAAGGAGTTACGTTATTGCGAGAACCGAGCCTTTATGTTTTGTGTTCGGGGAATGGTTCAAATACAGACAACCGGATAGCGCGATGGGATGAGTGGGGTGTTTTACGCGGATATCCATGAGGCTCGCACAAACTGAGATGAGTAATAAGCTGCCTGGGTGTCAGGTGATATGTCTATCGCCTTGCCCACTGTACGGCTTCGGGGTGGTATAACTAGTTACGCCAGTGATGCGTGGGGCCTGTATTCAGCCGGCCAATGAACACTTGGGGTTACGCGCTGACCATGCGGCTGCAGGTAGGTAACGAATAGATATATTCCGATATGATTGGATACAATTTTCGTCGTCCCTTGTTCACTGTTCTGGTCGAAGACCTTGGGAGCAAGCCCAGTCGGCATCGGAGAAACCTCGACTGGTGTCAAGATGCTGTTCGAAATCTTCGACAACTTTGATGACCCTTTCAAAGTGCTTATACTGCAGTCGTTCGAGGCGGAACTGTGCTAACTGTACTGCTGTTTTGACAGCGTTTCGTATCTGTCGCCCATTCAGGTTGACTGTTGCAAGGTCACCGATCTTACTCTTTAGCTCGTCGATGTTTGCTTCCGGCATAGTCTTGCTGAGACCCTTGATGAAATTGTGCCATATCTCATATCGGTCATGGAGTCCCAAGGCGGGGTAGTGTATTGCAAGCTGGAATCGTGATTTGAATGCACCATCGAAAGTCCCCACGCGATTTGATGTCAGGATGAGTATTCCGTCGTAGTACTCCAAGGCGCGCAGGAACACGGAGACGAGGGCATTTCGTTCTAGATCAGTCTCCCGGCGTTCTTCGAGAAACACGTCAGCTTCATCAAGAAGAACAACACAACCCCAGATAGTGCCAATTAAAAGCACAGCGTCTAGATACTTTTCAACTTCCTCTGCGTTAGTACCAATATCTCCACATGTCACCCTATACAGCGGCTTTCTGGTCAATTCTGCGACAGACTCGGCTGTGAGTGTCTTGCCTGTGCCTGGGCCGCCATGAAGGAGGATAATCAACGCGTTCCCCTTGCCCTCGATGATGTCAGTCGCTTTCGTCGACGCTGTGTGGACAGTAACCAAAGCTTTAATTAATTCTTTCTTGTCGTGTTGCATTACAAGCAGATCGAATGCCTTATCGTTCCACTCAATATCCTTGATTCTGTCGACCAGGAGTGTTTCTATACCGTGTCAGATACTGAGCGCCACCGATGCAGTGGGGTGGGATTGTCCGGATGCTTACTCCATTTCTTGTCGTTGAAAGCAAACCCTTTGATTTCGTGCGGCAGCAATAGTATGAATTTATCGTTAGGAGGTTCTTCAGCATCCATGGCCTCACTACCCAGCTCATGCTCCGGCTGGTGGGTTACGTCTTCGGATACTGCATGCATGCGCTGATGGGCCCTGAGATCAACCATATACCGCGGATTGACCTACTATAGTAAGTTGATCACTCTTGACGTAAGTAGGTTGCTGGATGTTTACCGTCTAAAACCCCTGCGGCCCGTTCGGTGCATCGTAGGAGACATACCGCCCTTTACGGCATTTCCAGATTATTTCGCCCCTGTTTGTGAGCTGTCGGACCAGCTCAGGCGAGGCGTATCGCAAGGGATACACTGCCAGGTCCTGAATTGGAATTACGTCATCAGCGGCATGGGGCCACAATAAGATGAGTTGATCCTTCTTCTTGCGAAACTTGCCATCAACCTTCCAGTACCAAACATTCAGAGTCAGCGGGCATGTGCTGCTCTTGGGTGGGTATTCAATGATATATGCCCGAGGCTGGCTGTCCACGTGGGTCACCATGAGTTCATCGGCACTGCATAATTTGGCAACGTGTTCTTGACTTATGCTGCCATCGGAAATCAGCTGATCGGCTTCTTGATAATCTTGCTCCCAGGATCCCCTCATATATTTCATCAGTTCGTCCAGCAGTCGGCGTTGAACTGTCGATAGACCCAAGTTGCGTTCTATCTTATGTTGATCATAGGCGTAGAGGAGATGTTTCAACATGGCCATATTTCCAGAGTGCTCGAGGTTCGTGACATGCTCGTACTTCAAGCCTGTCACAGCAATAATCGCCTCGATTAACGTGTCGGAAGTGATTTCCAGTGTCTCATATGAGGCGGGCGGCTCCTGGCGATGCCGTTGGAGACTGAAGAAATATGGCAGGACCGAGTTGGGCAGCATAGGATCATTGGGCCTTGGCAGCGGTTCGAACAGCGGTGCAAGCTGTTGCTGGTATTTATCACAGTCGAAAAACTTGTTGACAAGGAAGTTCACACCTGGTTGTTGTTGTAGGAGCCCTGGTAGATCGTCAACCATCTCTTGTCCCCTCAATTGGCTGTACTTGCTATCCCCTTCGAATAGGTTAGGAAGATCGAAATACACCGTACTCGACCGGTGACGCTTGTGAATGCCTTTGCCAGAACACTCGACGTGGTAAAGGACAGTATATCCACCGAGAGCCCGAGTATCGCGGTGCGGGTTTGCCGGTTGAACCGGGAATGGGTCTCTTCTGGCTGCTCGTGCTGGCACACTTCCCTCGGATCCAGAACCGCCGTCGTCACTCGTGACAGCGGGTGGCTGGTCTTGACGAAGAGATGCGTCGAGGGGATTGTAATCATCCAAGGCAGAGACTGATTCAGGAGCGAGTGGAGGGAAATTTGGCAGACCAGCGGGTCGTCTTGTTCGTCGAGACATGGTCAGGAAGCAGTGACCCAAATTCAAAGTTCCAAGGTCACCACGAGCTCTTTCCTAGTGATGTCTCGGGCGGTTGAAGAGACTCCAGGACACCAAAGGCTAAGAGAGACTCGATCAGCCTCGCCTGCGTACCCCTCCATCAAATCTCGATGGTTATTGGACCAGCATCGTATCACGATCTCACATGACATGCACAATGCTGGCAGGATGTCGACTACACCTCAACTCCTGCCGTGATGCGACCGCCCGCTGTGATAGCATTCCCACGACCGACCTCTTTTCGTCGGAGTTGCTCGCGATGGCGCCCGCGAGTCGCAGCGACTTCCGGATCGGGTGGATTTGCGCTTTGCCTGTCGAAATGGCCGCAGCAACCGCGATGCTCGATGAAACATTTCCTCCACTACCCAACCGCAAAGACGATCACAACAAGTACATTCTGGGGCGAGTTGGTCAGCATACAATCGTCATCACCTGTCTTCCAGCTGGCATTTATGGAACAACATCCGCCACGGCGACTGCCTTCCACATGCGATATAGTTTTGAGTCAATCGACGTATGTTTTATGGTCGGGATTGGGGGAGGAGCCCCGGGCAAACACGATATCCGACTTGGCGACATTGTCGTCAGCGAGCCTTTTGGGAGATACGGTGGAGTTGTGCATTACGATCGTGGGAAGATTGTCGATGGGGGCCGGACCATGCTGACCGGGGCACTGGGCAAGCCTCCGGATGCGGTGCTTAGAACGCTCTGCGCATTAAAAGCGCACCATTTCCATACCATTAGCCAGGTTCTCGAGTACTATCACGAAGCCTTGCAACGCCTCCCTTTGCTCCAAGAGACAATGCCTTATCCCGGCACAGACACCGATCAGCTGTTTTTCTCCGGCTACCCTCACGTCTTCCCATACAGTGACTGTCACATGTGCGACCAATCGAAGATAAAACAGAGGGCTGCGAGACCAGATACTCGGCCGCGGGTGTTTTACGGCCTCATAGCCTCCGGAGATAAGGTTATCAAAGATGCGACAACTAGGGATCAGCTTGCCCAGGAACACGACATCCTCTGCTTTGAGACTGAGGCTGCTGGCCTAATGGATATATTCCCGTGCTTGGTGGTCCGGGGTATATGTGATTATGCCGACTCGCATAAAAATAAACAGTGGCAAGGGTATGCGGCGGCTGTGGCAGCAGCATACACCAAAGAACTCCTGCTTTTCCTTCCCTATTATGAAACCCCACCACCAGTGACAGCTACCGATGGTGACCGTTGCATTTCTCCCGGTCAATCAGCGGTCCAAGTCTCCAAAGCAAATTTCACCCCTACCTTTCCTGCTCTCAATATCCCATCACCAGTGGTCGATCAAGTCGAACTCGCGCCCACAGTTCTTTCGCAAACTTCCGCCCCCATTTCACAGCCCCCAGCTCCCGTAATTGATAGGCGGAATGCACAGTTAGACAGTTCTTGTACACGCATCACAAGGACTGATACAACTCAACCAAGCACAAGCCCACGACCGCTATCCCCTACATTACTTATCCACTCTCTACAAGGCGATGATTCCGACAACGTCATTTTAAAAATTGCTCCGCTTGTGCTACCTGCGTCCGACAAAAATTTTCCTCTTGAAACCGCCGGAAAGATAGACGAAGCCCTCAAAATCCAGCTTGCTATAGCCAGACGAAAAGGCACCTGGCGTCCGTGGCCTGGTGACAGCGAACGCCTCCTTTTCAAGATACAATGGTGGATACAAGACCCGACAATTCCCAAGGCTTTGATATTGCGTCCCCAACCCCGCGCCGATCCGAGGGCATCAGACCTAACCGCCGAACTCATCGACCACCTCCTTGCGTACAACGCGGCAGAGGGACAGCAGGATGGCAGGTATGAGGTTCTGTGGCAGCTCAAGTCTCGTGAGGTGACCGCGGAAACAAACCCATACGATCTACTCAGACTCCTCGTCTACTGCGCCCTTCAACCCAACCCCACTCTGTTCGAATCACACAAGCCTTGGCCACCCAACATGCCATATCAGACTTTATGGGCAAAGTTCGGCGTGATCTTGACGCGTCTCAAGCGCGTTTATATAGTTATCCAATCAGTAAATTTTGATTTCACGAGGAAGATATTGCATCTTGCCAAAGAGGTAGCTGCAGGCGTTTTCCCTGGTGTCAAGATCCTTGTTGTTCTGGAGAGCACGGACCGGTATATTCAAGACCCTGGTCTTGAAAACTGGCAGCTAATGGACATCCAGCCCCCTCCGCCCAAGTCGGGGTCTAAAGGAAGTCAGTACTATCGAGGGGTTGCGTGGGAGGCTTTTCGGCCGGGGTCATGATGGCCTACTTTACGTATACAGTGTCTTCGGCAAAGCATAATATGCATTTTCGCTCTTCGTTCCATAAACATTCTGTTCAGCAAGTTAGATACATGCGACCGGCTGGCGTTCATAAATATTCAACTACCACCGAAAAGCCATGTACTTGGCTATAGCCCACGTACTAGCTACGTGTGTAGCCCCTTCATTTCTCTCTTCGATCCACAAGGCCTGATACAGCCAGGCCGCATTTCCCTTGCTCTTCCAACCCGCTCCCTCTCCACCCATCCTCTTCCCAGAATAAGCCACTGACGATCCGCATCGAGACCCAAGAGACACACACACCCCATAACAGAAGACCGCAGAGAGACCAGCGGAAACATCTTTGACAATAGCACTATCCATCAAGCCTAGAGTGGAGTACAATCCAAGGGCACGAAGCCACGCAAACGAACCGTGTCTTCCTCCCTCATCGAGATAAAATCGGGCCCGAAACAAAACCGGTCAGTCTTTCCATCAGCTCATCGCGCATCTAATACCCCGCTATGCCATTGTCCATCGTCAGGCTATCCCATCCCGCAAGGCTTTACTCTCAGCGTCTTGCTCGCGTCGTAGCATTGGGACGGTTGGGATGAATGGGTACTTCAAATTCAAAAGCTTCATGTACTTGGCTATCTGCCCTATAGCTCCGCTAAGTAGATCCTAGTCTCTTGGTTGTGCGTGTGGCTCTTTAAGAGGAATCTTACCCAGGATGTAGTGTATATATGTATTGCTGTCTCTTGCAGATGAAGAATAGTGCACCGGTATCTACAGAGTTTTGACCTCTCTTATAGCCCGTATATGACCGTGTCTCTTGACTTATGTTCAGTAGGTAGCAAGGTCAGCCGCTTCATAATCCGCGAGCTAGGTGCTACTTACTTTAAAGATCCGCTAAGATGGACTACAGCCCAGCGTCGATGCATATAGCGGACATTGGTCGCCCAATATTAGCCTGGAAGCGGCCCTCCACTGAATTCTTGTTCCCGCACCAAGCTTGCTCAATCAGAATGCTCGCGGTACCAGGCTGTCCAGAATGTCGATGCACGATGGATGCTTCTGGTGAATAAGCTTATACAGCAGGCCATGACGTCTGAACCTAGTATGGAATGAACTAGAACAGTCTTTCTTCTTTTCGGAATTGAGTGATCTTGGGACTCCTACTCACCAGTTCGCATTGCTGACGCAGAGGAACCATGAGCTCTTTCCGATACTCCTTGGCACACTAATCCCACAGATAGGCTAACCAATCAATGCATGCCTGCTGGGCAGGTAATAGGACTGGAGGGTGTGTTGAAACACTTTGCTGAAGCTGCTCAGACGTAGTTCACTAAAGGCATTGAGAGCTGCTTCCATTTCCTCTCTTGCGCCGGCAATGGGTCGGAGGAGTTAAGGAACCTAATGAACGCATGAAATATCAATGGCCTGGAGTACGCTATTGTAGCATTGTTGCTCGACGAGCCCTCAGAATAGTTAATCCAGGTAACGGCCGCAAAGAGTGGTTGCCCACATATTTCATATTGCTGGTCCTGCCAATCTTCATTGCTGAAGTAGGCAAAAGAACCTATAGACACGTAGGTTTGATAGGTTGACGTCCTCGGCAAATAGTAGACCGAGATGGTAAGACCCGCCGCGAGATGAATCCACCATCTTATCTTGGTAGCCCTAAGTAGTCTCATAAATCGAGGGCATAGGCATTCCCAATCGGGTTGGGCGATAGTCCAGCCCAGGTGTCTGTCATCATGAGCCTAATCATGAGAAGAAGAGCCATTGTTATATTACCGGCGTGCTCAAAATTTCTCTGCAAGCCACCATTCGGCTTTGAATTCCATGTCCAAGATTGCTTGCACAAGGCAACTCCAGAGCCCCAGCCATTGCCTACAGGATCGAGCTTGTATAGTAGCGGACCATCCCAGTCTATCGTCTTTGGTGCTTAGCAAGGGTATGCTGCGCAGAATGGGTATCTACTAATACACCTCGCAAAGGACATGGCAAGCTGCGCACCGAACTGGAAAGTACCCTCCTGCTTTTGGGCACTACTGACGCCATGCTTTCACAACCAGTGTTCTTTCTAACTAGCAACTGGACAATTTCATAAACAGGAGCTCAGGCGGCCGTCCTTCCTGCCGAAAATGCTTTTTTCGTCTAATCCATCAAGTCTGTTACCGACATCCTTCCATGTATTGCTGCTCCATCGGCGTCGCTACACCTTTACTTCCAGGTATATCTTTCCTCAACAAGAATCTG